>NW_028181593.1:0-46870 GCF_963514085.1 Chelon labrosus | reverse complement strand
TTGCACATTTCGACTTAAAAAGGCCCTGTCCTCACTGAATATTGAGCTGCAATGTGTGATTTGGATGAGGTTTTATCATTACAAGCTCGCATGGGATGTGTAATGAGGGAAAAAGCATGATTTTTATCCTCCACGAGAGGGGCCCTGACAGCGCCCCATTCATCCGGCTGAACGCGCACCCTCGCCGGCTTCCACTGCTCGGGCGAGCCGCTAGGATTGCTCTGCCCCACCGGTCCCGTTCCAAGCCAGCTACCTGCTTGAAACTGCACAATATGCTCACAAGCACCCTGTTCTTCACATGCAGAGGCAAGAAAGAGGCAGAATCGGTCTAATTCGGCCAGTCTGACAGTAAATGTGGTGGAGAGCAAAACAGCCGTTTCAGAGCGACAGGACGCTTTTTTGCACATTTCGACTTAAAAAGGCCCTGTCCTCACTGAATATTGAGCTGCAATGTGTGATTTGGATGAGGTTTTATCATTACAAGCTCGCATGGGATGTGTAATGAGGGAAAAAGCATGATTTTTATCCTCCACGAGAGGGGCCCTGACAGCGCCCCATTCATCCGGCTGAACGCGCACCCTCGCCGGCTTCCACTGCTCGGGCGAGCCGCTAGGATTGCTCTGCCCCACCGGTCCCGTTCCAAGCCAGCTACCTGCTTGAAACTGCACAATATGCTCACAAGCACCCTGTTCTTCACATGCAGAGGCAAGAAAGAGGCAGAATCGGTCTAATTCGGCCAGTCTGACAGTAAATGTGGTGGAGAGCAAAACAGCCGTTTCAGAGCGACAGGACGCTTTTTTGCACATTTCGACTTAAAAAGGCCCTGTCCTCACTGAATATTGAGCTGCAATGTGTGATTTGGATGAGGTTTTATCATTACAAGCTCGCATGGGATGTGTAATGAGGAAAAAGCATGATTTTTATCCTCCACGAGAGGGGCCCTGACAGCGCCCCATTCATCCGGCTGAACGCGCACCCTCGCCGGCTTCCACTGCTCGGGCGAGCCGCTAGGATTGCTCTGCCCCACCGGTCCCGTTCCAAGCCAGCTACCTGCTTGAAACTGCACAATATGCTCACAAGCACCCTGTTCTTCACATGCAGAGGCAAGAAAGAGGCAGAATCGGTCTAATTCGGCCAGTCTGACAGTAAATGTGGTGGAGAGCAAAACAGCCGTTTCAGAGCGACAGGACGCTTTTTTGCACATTTCGACTTAAAAAGGCCCTGTCCTCACTGAATATTGAGCTGCAATGTGTGATTTGGATGAGGTTTTATCATCACAAGCTCGCATGGGATGTGTAATGAGGGAAAAAGCATGATTTTTATCCTCCACGAGAGGGGCCCTGACAGCGCCCCATTCATCCGGCTGAACGCGCACCCTCGCCGGCTTCCACTGCTCGGAGCGAGCCGCTAGGATTGCTCTGCCCCACCGGTCCCGTTCCAAGCCAGCTACCTGCTTGAAACTGCACAATATGCTCACAAGCACCCTGTTCTTCACATGCAGAGGCAAGAAAGAGGCAGAATCGGTCTAATTCGGCCAGTCTGACAGTAAATGTGGTGGAGAGCAAAACAGCCGTTTCAGAGCGACAGGACGCTTTTTTGCACATTTCGACTTAAAAAGGCCCTGTCCTCACTGAATATTGAGCTGCAATGTGTGATTTGGATGAGGTTTTATCATTACAAGCTCGCATGGGATGTGTAATGAGGGAAAAAGCATGATTTTTATCCTCCACGAGAGGGGCCCTGACAGCGCCCCATTCATCCGGCTGAACGCGCACCCTCGCCGGCTTCCACTGCTCGGGCGAGCCGCTAGGATTGCTCTGCCCCACCGGTCCCGTTCCAAGCCAGCTACCTGCTTGAAACTGCACAATATGCTCACAAGCACCCTGTTCTTCACATGCAGAGGCAAGAAAGAGGCAGAATCGGTCTAATTCGGCCAGTCTGACAGTAAATGTGGTGGAGAGCAAAACAGCCGTTTCAGAGCGACAGGACGCTTTTTTGCACATTTCGACTTAAAAAGGCCCTGTCCTCACTGAATATTGAGCTGCAATGTGTGATTTGGATGAGGTTTTATCATTACAAGCTCGCATGGGATGTGTAATGAGGGAAAAAGCATGATTTTTATCCTCCACGAGAGGGGCCCTGACAGCGCCCCATTCATCCGGCTGAACGCGCACCCTCGCCGGCTTCCACTGCTCGGGCGAGCCGCTAGGATTGCTCTGCCCCACCGGTCCCGTTCCAAGCCAGCTACCTGCTTGAAACTGCACAATATGCTCACAAGCACCCTGTTCTTCACATGCAGAGGCAAGAAAGAGGCAGAATCGGTCTAATTCGGCCAGTCTGACAGTAAATGTGGTGGAGAGCAAAACAGCCGTTTCAGAGCGACAGGACGCTTTTTTGCACATTTCGACTTAAAAAGGCCCTGTCCTCACTGAATATTGAGCTGCAATGTGTGATTTGGATGAGGTTTTATCATCACAAGCTCGCATGGGATGTGTAATGAGGGAAAAAGCATGATTTTTATCCTCCACGAGAGGGGCCCTGACAGCGCCCCATTCATCCGGCTGAACGCGCACCCTCGCCGGCTTCCACTGCTCGGGCGAGCCGCTAGGATTGCTCTGCCCCACCGGTCCCGTTCCAAGCCAGCTACCTGCTTGAAACTGCACAATATGCTCACAAGCACCCTGTTCTTCACATGCAGAGGCAAGAAAGAGGCAGAATCGGTCTAATTCGGCCAGTCTGACAGTAAATGTGGTGGAGAGCAAAACAGCCGTTTCAGAGCGACAGGACGCTTTTTTGCACATTTCGACTTAAAAAGGCCCTGTCCTCACTGAATATTGAGCTGCAATGTGTGATTTGGATGAGGTTTTATCATTACAAGCTCGCATGGGATGTGTAATGAGGGAAAAAGCATGATTTTTATCCTCCACGAGAGGGGCCCTGACAGCGCCCCATTCATCCGGCTGAACGCGCACCCTCGCCGGCTTCCACTGCTCGGGCGAGCCGCTAGGATTGCTCTGCCCCACCGGTCCCGTTCCAAGCCAGCTACCTGCTTGAAACTGCACAATATGCTCACAAGCACCCTGTTCTTCACATGCAGAGGCAAGAAAGAGGCAGAATCGGTCTAATTCGGCCAGTCTGACAGTAAATGTGGTGGAGAGCAAAACAGCCGTTTCAGAGCGACAGGACGCTTTTTTGCACATTTCGACTTAAAAAGGCCCTGTCCTCACTGAATATTGAGCTGCAATGTGTGATTTGGATGAGGTTTTATCATTACAAGCTCGCATGGGATGTGTAATGAGGGAAAAAGCATGATTTTTATCCTCCACGAGAGGGGCCCTGACAGCGCCCCATTCATCCGGCTGAACGCGCACCCTCGCCGGCTTCCACTGCTCGGGCGAGCCGCTAGGATTGCTCTGCCCCACCGGTCCCGTTCCAAGCCAGCTACCTGCTTGAAACTGCACAATATGCTCACAAGCACCCTGTTCTTCACATGCAGAGGCAAGAAAGAGGCAGAATCGGTCTAATTCGGCCAGTCTGACAGTAAATGTGGTGGAGAGCAAAACAGCCGTTTCAGAGCGACAGGACGCTTTTTTGCACATTTCGACTTAAAAAGGCCCTGTCCTCACTGAATATTGAGCTGCAATGTGTGATTTGGATGAGGTTTTATCATTACAAGCTCGCATGGGATGTGTAATGAGGGAAAAAGCATGATTTTTATCCTCCACGAGAGGGGCCCTGACAGCGCCCCATTCATCCGGCTGAACGCGCACCCTCGCCGGCTTCCACTGCTCGGGCGAGCCGCTAGGATTGCTCTGCCCCACCGGTCCCGTTCCAAGCCAGCTACCTGCTTGAAACTGCACAATATGCTCACAAGCACCCTGTTCTTCACATGCAGAGGCAAGAAAGAGGCAGAATCGGTCTAATTCGGCCAGTCTGACAGTAAATGTGGTGGAGAGCAAAACAGCCGTTTCAGAGCGATAGGACGCTTTTTTGCACATTTCGACTTAAAAAGGCCCTGTCCTCACTGAATATTGAGCTGCAATGTGTGATTTGGATGAGGTTTTATCATCACAAGCTCGCATGGGATGTGTAATGAGGGAAAAAGCATGATTTTTATCCTCCACGAGAGGGGCCCTGACAGCGCCCCATTCATCCGGCTGAACGCGCACCCTCGCCGGCTTCCACTGCTCGGGCGAGCCGCTAGGATTGCTCTGCCCCACCGGTCCCGTTCCAAGCCAGCTACCTGCTTGAAACTGCACAATATGCTCACAAGCACCCTGTTCTTCACATGCAGAGGCAAGAAAGAGGCAGAATCGGTCTAATTCGGCCAGTCTGACAGTAAATGTGGTGGAGAGCAAAACAGCCGTTTCAGAGCGACAGGACGCTTTTTTGCACATTTCGACTTAAAAAGGCCCTGTCCTCACTGAATATTGAGCTGCAATGTGTGATTTGGATGAGGTTTTATCATTACAAGCTCGCATGGGATGTGTAATGAGGGAAAAAGCATGATTTTTATCCTCCACGAGAGGGGCCCTGACAGCGCCCCATTCATCCGGCTGAACGCGCACCCTCGCCGGCTTCCACTGCTCGGGCGAGCCGCTAGGATTGCTCTGCCCCACCGGTCCCGTTCCAAGCCAGCTACCTGCTTGAAACTGCACAATATGCTCACAAGCACCCTGTTCTTCACATGCAGAGGCAAGAAAGAGGCAGAATCGGTCTAATTCGGCCAGTCTGACAGTAAATGTGGTGGAGAGCAAAACAGCCGTTTCAGAGCGACAGGACGCTTTTTTGCACATTTCGACTTAAAAAGGCCCTGTCCTCACTGAATATTGAGCTGCAATGTGTGATTTGGATGAGGTTTTATCATTACAAGCTCGCATGGGATGTGTAATGAGGGAAAAAGCATGATTTTTATCCTCCACGAGAGGGGCCCTGACAGCGCCCCATTCATCCGGCTGAACGCGCACCCTCGCCGGCTTCCACTGCTCGGGCGAGCCGCTAGGATTGCTCTGCCCCACCGGTCCCGTTCCAAGCCAGCTACCTGCTTGAAACTGCACAATATGCTCACAAGCACCCTGTTCTTCACATGCAGAGGCAAGAAAGAGGCAGAATCGGTCTAATTCGGCCAGTCTGACAGTAAATGTGGTGGAGAGCAAAACAGCCGTTTCAGAGCGACAGGACGCTTTTTTGCACATTTCGACTTAAAAAGGCCCTGTCCTCACTGAATATTGAGCTGCAATGTGTGATTTGGATGAGGTTTTATCATCACAAGCTCGCATGGGATGTGTAATGAGGGAAAAAGCATGATTTTTATCCTCCACGAGAGGGGCCCTGACAGCGCCCCATTCATCCGGCTGAACGCGCACCCTCGCCGGCTTCCACTGCTCGGGCGAGCCGCTAGGATTGCTCTGCCCCACCGGTCCCGTTCCAAGCCAGCTACCTGCTTGAAACTGCACAATATGCTCACAAGCACCCTGTTCTTCACATGCAGAGGCAAGAAAGAGGCAGAATCGGTCTAATTCGGCCAGTCTGACAGTAAATGTGGTGGAGAGCAAAACAGCCGTTTCAGAGCGATAGGACGCTTTTTTGCACATTTCGACTTAAAAAGGCCCTGTCCTCACTGAATATTGAGCTGCAATGTGTGATTTGGATGAGGTTTTATCATTACAAGCTCGCATGGGATGTGTAATGAGGGAAAAAGCATGATTTTTATCCTCCACGAGAGGGGCCCTGACAGCGCCCCATTCATCCGGCTGAACGCGCACCCTCGCCGGCTTCCACTGCTCGGGCGAGCCGCTAGGATTGCTCTGCCCCACCGGTCCCGTTCCAAGCCAGCTACCTGCTTGAAACTGCACAATATGCTCACAAGCACCCTGTTCTTCACATGCAGAGGCAAGAAAGAGGCAGAATCGGTCTAATTCGGCCAGTCTGACAGTAAATGTGGTGGAGAGCAAAACAGCCGTTTCAGAGCGACAGGACGCTTTTTTGCACATTTCGACTTAAAAAGGCCCTGTCCTCACTGAATATTGAGCTGCAATGTGTGATTTGGATGAGGTTTTATCATCACAAGCTCGCATGGGATGTGTAATGAGGGAAAAAGCATGATTTTTATCCTCCACGAGAGGGGCCCTGACAGCGCCCCATTCATCCGGCTGAACGCGCACCCTCGCCGGCTTCCACTGCTCGGGCGAGCCGCTAGGATTGCTCTGCCCCACCGGTCCCGTTCCAAGCCAGCTACCTGCTTGAAACTGCACAATATGCTCACAAGCACCCTGTTCTTCACATGCAGAGGCAAGAAAGAGGCAGAATCGGTCTAATTCGGCCAGTCTGACAGTAAATGTGGTGGAGAGCAAAACAGCCGTTTCAGAGCGACAGGACGC
The DNA here is from genome assembly GCF_963514085.1 of Chelon labrosus. NCBI lineage: Eukaryota > Metazoa > Chordata > Actinopteri > Mugiliformes > Mugilidae > Chelon > Chelon labrosus. The sequence goes on along the minus strand of NW_028181593.1, from coordinate 40,490 downwards.
TTTTTTGCACATTTCGACTTAAAAAGGCCCTGTCCTCACTGAATATTGAGCTGCAATGTGTGATTTGGATGAGGTTTTATCATTACAAGCTCGCATGGGATGTGTAATGAGGGAAAAAGCATGATTTTTATCCTCCACGAGAGGGGCCCTGACAGCGCCCCATTCATCCGGCTGAACGCGCACCCTCGCCGGCTTCCACTGCTCGGGCGAGCCGCTAGGATTGCTCTGCCCCACCGGTCCCGTTCCAAGCCAGCTACCTGCTTGAAACTGCACAATATGCTCACAAGCACCCTGTTCTTCACATGCAGAGGCAAGAAAGAGGCAGAATCGGTCTAATTCGGCCAGTCTGACAGTAAATGTGGTGGAGAGCAAAACAGCCGTTTCAGAGCGACAGGACGCTTTTTTGCACATTTCGACTTAAAAAGGCCCTGTCCTCACTGAATATTGAGCTGCAATGTGTGATTTGGATGAGGTTTTATCATTACAAGCTCGCATGGGATGTGTAATGAGGGAAAAAGCATGATTTTTATCCTCCACGAGAGGGGCCCTGACAGCGCCCCATTCATCCGGCTGAACGCGCACCCTCGCCGGCTTCCACTGCTCGGGCGAGCCGCTAGGATTGCTCTGCCCCACCGGTCCCGTTCCAAGCCAGCTACCTGCTTGAAACTGCACAATATGCTCACAAGCACCCTGTTCTTCACATGCAGAGGCAAGAAAGAGGCAGAATCGGTCTAATTCGGCCAGTCTGACAGTAAATGTGGTGGAGAGCAAAACAGCCGTTTCAGAGCGACAGGACGCTTTTTTGCACATTTCGACTTAAAAAGGCCCTGTCCTCACTGAATATTGAGCTGCAATGTGTGATTTGGATGAGGTTTTATCATCACAAGCTCGCATGGGATGTGTAATGAGGGAAAAAGCATGATTTTTATCCTCCACGAGAGGGGCCCTGACAGCGCCCCATTCATCCGGCTGAACGCGCACCCTCGCCGGCTTCCACTGCTCGGGCGAGCCGCTAGGATTGCTCTGCCCCACCGGTCCCGTTCCAAGCCAGCTACCTGCTTGAAACTGCACAATATGCTCACAAGCACCCTGTTCTTCACATGCAGAGGCAAGAAAGAGGCAGAATCGGTCTAATTCGGCCAGTCTGACAGTAAATGTGGTGGAGAGCAAAACAGCCGTTTCAGAGCGATAGGACGCTTTTTTGCACATTTCGACTTAAAAAGGCCCTGTCCTCACTGAATATTGAGCTGCAATGTGTGATTTGGATGAGGTTTTATCATCACAAGCTCGCATGGGATGTGTAATGAGGGAAAAAGCATGATTTTTATCCTCCACGAGAGGGGCCCTGACAGCGCCCCATTCATCCGGCTGAACGCGCACCCTCGCCGGCTTCCACTGCTCGGGCGAGCCGCTAGGATTGCTCTGCCCCACCGGTCCCGTTCCAAGCCAGCTACCTGCTTGAAACTGCACAATATGCTCACAAGCACCCTGTTCTTCACATGCAGAGGCAAGAAAGAGGCAGAATCGGTCTAATTCGGCCAGTCTGACAGTAAATGTGGTGGAGAGCAAAACAGCCGTTTCAGAGCGACAGGACGCTTTTTTGCACATTTCGACTTAAAAAGGCCCTGTCCTCACTGAATATTGAGCTGCAATGTGTGATTTGGATGAGGTTTTATCATTACAAGCTCGCATGGGATGTGTAATGAGGGAAAAAGCATGATTTTTATCCTCCACGAGAGGGGCCCTGACAGCGCCCCATTCATCCGGCTGAACGCGCACCCTCGCCGGCTTCCACTGCTCGGGCGAGCCGCTAGGATTGCTCTGCCCCACCGGTCCCGTTCCAAGCCAGCTACCTGCTTGAAACTGCACAATATGCTCACAAGCACCCTGTTCTTCACATGCAGAGGCAAGAAAGAGGCAGAATCGGTCTAATTCGGCCAGTCTGACAGTAAATGTGGTGGAGAGCAAAACAGCCGTTTCAGAGCGACAGGACGCTTTTTTGCACATTTCGACTTAAAAAGGCCCTGTCCTCACTGAATATTGAGCTGCAATGTGTGATTTGGATGAGGTTTTATCATTACAAGCTCGCATGGGATGTGTAATGAGGGAAAAAGCATGATTTTTATCCTCCACGAGAGGGGCCCTGACAGCGCCCCATTCATCCGGCTGAACGCGCACCCTCGCCGGCTTCCACTGCTCGGGCGAGCCGCTAGGATTGCTCTGCCCCACCGGTCCCGTTCCAAGCCAGCTACCTGCTTGAAACTGCACAATATGCTCACAAGCACCCTGTTCTTCACATGCAGAGGCAAGAAAGAGGCAGAATCGGTCTAATTCGGCCAGTCTGACAGTAAATGTGGTGGAGAGCAAAACAGCCGTTTCAGAGCGACAGGACGCTTTTTTGCACATTTCGACTTAAAAAGGCCCTGTCCTCACTGAATATTGAGCTGCAATGTGTGATTTGGATGAGGTTTTATCATCACAAGCTCGCATGGGATGTGTAATGAGGGAAAAAGCATGATTTTTATCCTCCACGAGAGGGGCCCTGACAGCGCCCCATTCATCCGGCTGAACGCGCACCCTCGCCGGCTTCCACTGCTCGGGCGAGCCGCTAGGATTGCTCTGCCCCACCGGTCCCGTTCCAAGCCAGCTACCTGCTTGAAACTGCACAATATGCTCACAAGCACCCTGTTCTTCACATGCAGAGGCAAGAAAGAGGCAGAATCGGTCTAATTCGGCCAGTCTGACAGTAAATGTGGTGGAGAGCAAAACAGCCGTTTCAGAGCGACAGGACGCTTTTTTGCACATTTCGACTTAAAAAGGCCCTGTCCTCACTGAATATTGAGCTGCAATGTGTGATTTGGATGAGGTTTTATCATTACAAGCTCGCATGGGATGTGTAATGAGGGAAAAAGCATGATTTTTATCCTCCACGAGAGGGGCCCTGACAGCGCCCCATTCATCCGGCTGAACGCGCACCCTCGCCGGCTTCCACTGCTCGGGCGAGCCGCTAGGATTGCTCTGCCCCACCGGTCCCGTTCCAAGCCAGCTACCTGCTTGAAACTGCACAATATGCTCACAAGCACCCTGTTCTTCACATGCAGAGGCAAGAAAGAGGCAGAATCGGTCTAATTCGGCCAGTCTGACAGTAAATGTGGTGGAGAGCAAAACAGCCGTTTCAGAGCGACAGGACGCTTTTTTGCACATTTCGACTTAAAAAGGCCCTGTCCTCACTGAATATTGAGCTGCAATGTGTGATTTGGATGAGGTTTTATCATTACAAGCTCGCATGGGATGTGTAATGAGGGAAAAAGCATGATTTTTATCCTCCACGAGAGGGGCCCTGACAGCGCCCCATTCATCCGGCTGAACGCGCACCCTCGCCGGCTTCCACTGCTCGGGCGAGCCGCTAGGATTGCTCTGCCCCACCGGTCCCGTTCCAAGCCAGCTACCTGCTTGAAACTGCACAATATGCTCACAAGCACCCTGTTCTTCACATGCAGAGGCAAGAAAGAGGCAGAATCGGTCTAATTCGGCCAGTCTGACAGTAAATGTGGTGGAGAGCAAAACAGCCGTTTCAGAGCGATAGGACGCTTTTTTGCACATTTCGACTTAAAAAGGCCCTGTCCTCACTGAATATTGAGCTGCAATGTGTGATTTGGATGAGGTTTTATCATTACAAGCTCGCATGGGATGTGTAATGAGGGAAAAAGCATGATTTTTATCCTCCACGAGAGGGGCCCTGACAGCGCCCCATTCATCCGGCTGAACGCGCACCCTCGCCGGCTTCCACTGCTCGGGCGAGCCGCTAGGATTGCTCTGCCCCACCGGTCCCGTTCCAAGCCAGCTACCTGCTTGAAACTGCACAATATGCTCACAAGCACCCTGTTCTTCACATGCAGAGGCAAGAAAGAGGCAGAATCGGTCTAATTCGGCCAGTCTGACAGTAAATGTGGTGGAGAGCAAAACAGCCGTTTCAGAGCGATAGGACGCTTTTTTGCACATTTCGACTTAAAAAGGCCCTGTCCTCACTGAATATTGAGCTGCAATGTGTGATTTGGATGAGGTTTTATCATTACAAGCTCGCATGGGATGTGTAATGAGGGAAAAAGCATGATTTTTATCCTCCACGAGAGGGGCCCTGACAGCGCCCCATTCATCCGGCTGAACGCGCACCCTCGCCGGCTTCCACTGCTCGGGCGAGCCGCTAGGATTGCTCTGCCCCACCGGTCCCGTTCCAAGCCAGCTACCTGCTTGAAACTGCACAATATGCTCACAAGCACCCTGTTCTTCACATGCAGAGGCAAGAAAGAGGCAGAATCGGTCTAATTCGGCCAGTCTGACAGTAAATGTGGTGGAGAGCAAAACAGCCGTTTCAGAGCGATAGGACGCTTTTTTGCACATTTCGACTTAAAAAGGCCCTGTCCTCACTGAATATTGAGCTGCAATGTGTGATTTGGATGAGGTTTTATCATTACAAGCTCGCATGGGATGTGTAATGAGGGAAAAAGCATGATTTTTATCCTCCACGAGAGGGGCCCTGACAGCGCCCCATTCATCCGGCTGAACGCGCACCCTCGCCGGCTTCCACTGCTCGGGCGAGCCGCTAGGATTGCTCTGCCCCACCGGTCCCGTTCCAAGCCAGCTACCTGCTTGAAACTGCACAATATGCTCACAAGCACCCTGTTCTTCACATGCAGAGGCAAGAAAGAGGCAGAATCGGTCTAATTCGGCCAGTCTGACAGTAAATGTGGTGGAGAGCAAAACAGCCGTTTCAGAGCGACAGGACGCTTTTTTGCACATTTCGACTTAAAAAGGCCCTGTCCTCACTGAATATTGAGCTGCAATGTGTGATTTGGATGAGGTTTTATCATTACAAGCTCGCATGGGATGTGTAATGAGGGAAAAAGCATGATTTTTATCCTCCACGAGAGGGGCCCTGACAGCGCCCCATTCATCCGGCTGAACGCGCACCCTCGCCGGCTTCCACTGCTCGGGCGAGCCGCTAGGATTGCTCTGCCCCACCGGTCCCGTTCCAAGCCAGCTACCTGCTTGAAACTGCACAATATGCTCACAAGCACCCTGTTCTTCACATGCAGAGGCAAGAAAGAGGCAGAATCGGTCTAATTCGGCCAGTCTGACAGTAAATGTGGTGGAGAGCAAAACAGCCGTTTCAGAGCGACAGGACGCTTTTTTGCACATTTCGACTTAAAAAGGCCCTGTCCTCACTGAATATTGAGCTGCAATGTGTGATTTGGATGAGGTTTTATCATTACAAGCTCGCATGGGATGTGTAATGAGGGAAAAAGCATGATTTTTATCCTCCACGAGAGGGGCCCTGACAGCGCCCCATTCATCCGGCTGAACGCGCACCCTCGCCGGCTTCCACTGCTCGGGCGAGCCGCTAGGATTGCTCTGCCCCACCGGTCCCGTTCCAAGCCAGCTACCTGCTTGAAACTGCACAATATGCTCACAAGCACCCTGTTCTTCACATGCAGAGGCAAGAAAGAGGCAGAATCGGTCTAATTCGGCCAGTCTGACAGTAAATGTGGTGGAGAGCAAAACAGCCGTTTCAGAGCGACAGGACGCTTTTTTGCACATTTCGACTTAAAAAGGCCCTGTCCTCACTGAATATTGAGCTGCAATGTGTGATTTGGATGAGGTTTTATCATTACAAGCTCGCATGGGATGTGTAATGAGGGAAAAAGCATGATTTTTATCCTCCACGAGAGGGGCCCTGACAGCGCCCCATTCATCCGGCTGAACGCGCACCCTCGCCGGCTTCCACTGCTCGGGCGAGCCGCTAGGATTGCTCTGCCCCACCGGTCCCGTTCCAAGCCAGCTACCTGCTTGAAACTGCACAATATGCTCACAAGCACCCTGTTCTTCACATGCAGAGGCAAGAAAGAGGCAGAATCGGTCTAATTCGGCCAGTCTGACAGTAAATGTGGTGGAGAGCAAAACAGCCGTTTCAGAGCGACAGGACGCTTTTTTGCACATTTCGACTTAAAAAGGCCCTGTCCTCACTGAATATTGAGCTGCAATGTGTGATTTGGATGAGGTTTTATCATTACAAGCTCGCATGGGATGTGTAATGAGGGAAAAAGCATGATTTTTATCCTCCACGAGAGGGGCCCTGACAGCGCCCCATTCATCCGGCTGAACGCGCACCCTCGCCGGCTTCCACTGCTCGGGCGAGCCGCTAGGATTGCTCTGCCCCACCGGTCCCGTTCCAAGCCAGCTACCTGCTTGAAACTGCACAATATGCTCACAAGCACCCTGTTCTTCACATGCAGAGGCAAGAAAGAGGCAGAATCGGTCTAATTCGGCCAGTCTGACAGTAAATGTGGTGGAGAGCAAAACAGCCGTTTCAGAGCGACAGGACGCTTTTTTGCACATTTCGACTTAAAAAGGCCCTGTCCTCACTGAATATTGAGCTGCAATGTGTGATTTGGATGAGGTTTTATCATTACAAGCTCGCATGGGATGTGTAATGAGGGAAAAAGCATGATTTTTATCCTCCACGAGAGGGGCCCTGACAGCGCCCCATTCATCCGGCTGAACGCGCACCCTCGCCGGCTTCCACTGCTCGGGCGAGCCGCTAGGATTGCTCTGCCCCACCGGTCCCGTTCCAAGCCAGCTACCTGCTTGAAACTGCACAATATGCTCACAAGCACCCTGTTCTTCACATGCAGAGGCAAGAAAGAGGCAGAATCGGTCTAATTCGGCCAGTCTGACAGTAAATGTGGTGGAGAGCAAAACAGCCGTTTCAGAGCGACAGGACGCTTTTTTGCACATTTCGACTTAAAAAGGCCCTGTCCTCACTGAATATTGAGCTGCAATGTGTGATTTGGATGAGGTTTTATCATCACAAGCTCGCATGGGATGTGTAATGAGGGAAAAAGCATGATTTTTATCCTCCACGAGAGGGGCCCTGACAGCGCCCCATTCATCCGGCTGAACGCGCACCCTCGCCGGCTTCCACTGCTCGGGCGAGCCGCTAGGATTGCTCTGCCCCACCGGTCCCGTTCCAAGCCAGCTACCTGCTTGAAACTGCACAATATGCTCACAAGCACCCTGTTCTTCACATGCAGAGGCAAGAAAGAGGCAGAATCGGTCTAATTCGGCCAGTCTGACAGTAAATGTGGTGGAGAGCAAAACAGCCGTTTCAGAGCGACAGGACGCTTTTTTGCACATTTCGACTTAAAAAGGCCCTGTCCTCACTGAATATTGAGCTGCAATGTGTGATTTGGATGAGGTTTTATCATTACAAGCTCGCTGGATGTGTAATGAGGGAAAAAGCATGATTTTTATCCTCCACGAGAGGGGCCCTGACCAGCGCCCCATTCATCCGGCTGAACGCGCACCCTCGCCGGCTTCCACTGCTCGGGCGAGCCGCTAGGATTGCTCTGCCCCACCGGTCCCGTTCCAAGCCAGCTACCTGCTTGAAACTGCACAATATGCTCACAAGCACCCTGTTCTTCACATGCAGAGGCAAGAAAGAGGCAGAATCGGTCTAATTCGGCCAGTCTGACAGTAAATGTGGTGGAGAGCAAAACAGCCGTTTCAGAGCGACAGGACGCTTTTTTGCACATTTCGACTTAAAAAAGGCCCTGTCCTCACTGAATATTGAGCTGCAATGTGTGATTTGGATGAGGTTTTATCATTACAAGCTCGCATGGGATGTGTAATGAGGGAAAAAGCATGATTTTTATCCTCCACGAGAGGGGCCCTGACAGCGCCCCATTCATCCGGCTGAACGCGCACCCTCGCCGGCTTCCACTGCTCGGGCGAGCCGCTAGGATTGCTCTGCCCCACCGGTCCCGTTCCAAGCCAGCTACCTGCTTGAAACTGCACAATATGCTCACAAGCACCCTGTTCTTCTTACACATGCAGAGGCAAGAAAGAGGCAGAATCGGTCTAATTCGGCCAGTCTGACAGTAAATGTGGTGGAGAGCAAAACAGCCGTTTCAGAGCGATAGGACGCTTTTTTGCACATTTCGACTTAAAAAGGCCCTGTCCTCACTGAATATTGAGCTGCAATGTGTGATTTGGATGAGGTTTTATCATTACAAGCTCGCATGGGATGTGTAATGAGGGAAAAAGCATGATTTTTATCCTCCACGAGAGGGGCCCTGACAGCGCCCCATTCATCCGGCTGAACGCGCACCCTCGCCGGCTTCCACTGCTCGGGCGAGCCGCTAGGATTGCTCTGCCCCACCGGTCCCGTTCCAAGCCAGCTTACCTGCTTGAAACTGCACAATATGCTCACAAGCACCTCACAAGCACCCTGTTCTTCACATGCAGAGGCAAGAAAGAGGCAGAATCGGTCTAATTCGGCCAGTCTGACAGTAAATGTGGTGGAGAGCAAAACAGCCGTTTCAGAGCGATAGGACGCTTTTTTTGCACATTTCGACTTAAAAAGGCCCTGTCCTCACTGAATATTGAGCTGCAATGTGTGATTTGGATGAGGTTTTATCATTACAAGCTCGCATGGGATGTGTAATGAGGGAAAAAGCATGATTTTTATCCTCCACGAGAGGGGCCCTGACAGCGCCCCATTCATCCGGCTGAACGCGCACCCTCGCCGGCTTCCACTGCTCGGGCGAGCCGCTAGGATTGCTCTGCCCCACCGGTCCCGTTCCAAGCCAGCTACCTGCTTGAAACTGCACAATATGCTCACAAGCACCCTGTTCTTCACATGCAGAGGCAAGAAAGAGGCAGAATCGGTCTAATTCGGCCAGTCTGACAGTAAATGTGGTGGAGAGCAAAACAGCCGTTTCAGAGCGATAGGACGCTTTTTTTGCACATTTCGACTTAAAAAGGCCCTGTCCTCACTGAATATTGAGCTGCAATGTGTGATTTGGATGAGGTTTTATCATTACAAGCTCGCATGGGATGTGTAATGAGGGAAAAAGCATGATTTTTATCCTCCACGAGAGGGGCCCTGACAGCGCCCCATTCATCCGGCTGAACGCGCACCCTCGCCGGCTTCCACTGCTCGGGCGAGCCGCTAGGATTGCTCTGCCCCACCGGTCCCGTTCCAAGCCAGCTACCTGCTTGAAACTGCACAATATGCTCACAAGCACCCTGTTCTTCACATGCAGAGGCAAGAAAGAGGCAGAATCGGTCTAATTCGGCCAGTCTGACAGTAAATGTGGTGGAGAGCAAAACAGCCGTTTCAGAGCGATAGGACGCTTTTTTTGCACATTTCGACTTAAAAAGGCCCTGTCCTCACTGAATATTGAGCTGCAATGTGTGATTTGGATGAGGTTTTATCATTACAAGCTCGCATGGGATGTGTAATGAGGGAAAAAGCATGATTTTTATCCTCCACGAGAGGGGCCCTGACAGCGCCCCATTCATCCGGCTGAACGCGCACCCTCGCCGGCTTCCACTGCTCGGGCGAGCCGCTAGGATTGCTCTGCCCCACCGGTCCCGTTCCAAGCCAGCTACCTGCTTGAAACTGCACAATATGCTCACAAGCACCCTGTTCTTCACATGCAGAGGCAAGAAAGAGGCAGAATCGGTCTAATTCGGCCAGTCTGACAGTAAATGTGGTGGAGAGCAAAACAGCCGTTTCAGAGCGATAGGACGCTTTTTTTGCACATTTCGACTTAAAAAGGCCCTGTCCTCACTGAATATTGAGCTGCAATGTGTGATTTGGATGAGGTTTTATCATTACAAGCTCGCATGGGATGTGTAATGAGGGAAAAAGCATGATTTTTATCCTCCACGAGAGGGGCCCTGACAGCGCCCCATTCATCCGGCTGAACGCGCACCCTCGCCGGCTTCCACTGCTCGGGCGAGCCGCTAGGATTGCTCTGCCCCACCGGTCCCGTTCCAAGCCAGCTACCTGCTTGAAACTGCACAATATGCTCACAAGCACCCTGTTCTTCACATGCAGAGGCAAGAAAGAGGCAGAATCGGTCTAATTCGGCCAGTCTGACAGTAAATGTGGTGGAGAGCAAAACAGCCGTTTCAGAGCGATAGGACGCTTTTTTTGCACATTTCGACTTAAAAAGGCCCTGTCCTCACTGAATATTGAGCTGCAATGTGTGATTTGGATGAGGTTTTATCATTACAAGCTCGCATGGGATGTGTAATGAGGGAAAAAGCATGATTTTTATCCTCCACGAGAGGGGCCCTGACAGCGCCCCATTCATCCGGCTGAACGCGCACCCTCGCCGGCTTCCACTGCTCGGGCGAGCCGCTAGGATTGCTCTGCCCCACCGGTCCCGTTCCAAGCCAGCTACCTGCTTGAAACTGCACAATATGCTCACAAGCACCCTGTTCTTCACATGCAGAGGCAAGAAAGAGGCAGAATCGGTCTAATTCGGCCAGTCTGACAGTAAATGTGGTGGAGAGCAAAACAGCCGTTTCAGAGCGATAGGACGCTTTTTTTGCACATTTCGACTTAAAAAGGCCCTGTCCTCACTGAATATTGAGCTGCAATGTGTGATTTGGATGAGGTTTTATCATTACAAGCTCGCATGGGATGTGTAATGAGGGAAAAAGCATGATTTTTATCCTCCACGAGAGGGGCCCTGACAGCGCCCCATTCATCCGGCTGAACGCGCACCCTCGCCGGCTTCCACTGCTCGGGCGAGCCGCTAGGATTGCTCTGCCCCACCGGTCCCGTTCCAAGCCAGCTACCTGCTTGAAACTGCACAATATGCTCACAAGCACCCTGTTCTTCACATGCAGAGGCAAGAAAGAGGCAGAATCGGTCTAATTCGGCCAGTCTGACAGTAAATGTGGTGGAGAGCAAAACAGCCGTTTCAGAGCGATAGGACGCTTTTTTTGCACATTTCGACTTAAAAAGGCCCTGTCCTCACTGAATATTGAGCTGCAATGTGTGATTTGGATGAGGTTTTATCATTACAAGCTCGCATGGGATGTGTAATGAGGGAAAAAGCATGATTTTTATCCTCCACGAGAGGGGCCCTGACAGCGCCCCATTCATCCGGCTGAACGCGCACCCTCGCCGGCTTCCACTGCTCGGGCGAGCCGCTAGGATTGCTCTGCCCCACCGGTCCCGTTCCAAGCCAGCTACCTGCTTGAAACTGCACAATATGCTCACAAGCACCCTGTTCTTCACATGCAGAGGCAAGAAAGAGGCAGAATCGGTCTAATTCGGCCAGTCTGACAGTAAATGTGGTGGAGAGCAAAACAGCCGTTTCAGAGCGATAGGACGCTTTTTTTGCACATTTCGACTTAAAAAGGCCCTGTCCTCACTGAATATTGAGCTGCAATGTGTGATTTGGATGAGGTTTTATCATTACAAGCTCGCATGGGATGTGTAATGAGGGAAAAAGCATGATTTTTATCCTCCACGAGAGGGGCCCTGACAGCGCCCCATTCATCCGGCTGAACGCGCACCCTCGCCGGCTTCCACTGCTCGGGCGAGCCGCTAGGATTGCTCTGCCCCACCGGTCCCGTTCCAAGCCAGCTACCTGCTTGAAACTGCACAATATGCTCACAAGCACCCTGTTCTTCACATGCAGAGGCAAGAAAGAGGCAGAATCGGTCTAATTCGGCCAGTCTGACAGTAAATGTGGTGGAGAGCAAAACAGCCGTTTCAGAGCGATAGGACGCTTTTTTTGCACATTTCGACTTAAAAAGGCCCTGTCCTCACTGAATATTGAGCTGCAATGTGTGATTTGGATGAGGTTTTATCATTACAAGCTCGCATGGGATGTGTAATGAGGGAAAAAGCATGATTTTTATCCTCCACGAGAGGGGCCCTGACAGCGCCCCATTCATCCGGCTGAACGCGCACCCTCGCCGGCTTCCACTGCTCGGGCGAGCCGCTAGGATTGCTCTGCCCCACCGGTCCCGTTCCAAGCCAGCTACCTGCTTGAAACTGCACAATATGCTCACAAGCACCCTGTTCTTCACATGCAGAGGCAAGAAAGAGGCAGAATCGGTCTAATTCGGCCAGTCTGACAGTAAATGTGGTGGAGAGCAAAACAGCCGTTTCAGAGCGATAGGACGCTTTTTTTGCACATTTCGACTTAAAAAGGCCCTGTCCTCACTGAATATTGAGCTGCAATGTGTGATTTGGATGAGGTTTTATCATTACAAGCTCGCATGGGATGTGTAATGAGGGAAAAAGCATGATTTTTATCCTCCACGAGAGGGGCCCTGACAGCGCCCCATTCATCCGGCTGAACGCGCACCCTCGCCGGCTTCCACTGCTCGGGCGAGCCGCTAGGATTGCTCTGCCCCACCGGTCCCGTTCCAAGCCAGCTACCTGCTTGAAACTGCACAATATGCTCACAAGCACCCTGTTCTTCACATGCAGAGGCAAGAAAGAGGCAGAATCGGTCTAATTCGGCCAGTCTGACAGTAAATGTGGTGGAGAGCAAAACAGCCGTTTCAGAGCGATAGGACGCTTTTTTTGCACATTTCGACTTAAAAAGGCCCTGTCCTCACTGAATATTGAGCTGCAATGTGTGATTTGGATGAGGTTTTATCATTACAAGCTCGCATGGGATGTGTAATGAGGGAAAAAGCATGATTTTTATCCTCCACGAGAGGGGCCCTGACAGCGCCCCATTCATCCGGCTGAACGCGCACCCTCGCCGGCTTCCACTGCTCGGGCGAGCCGCTAGGATTGCTCTGCCCCACCGGTCCCGTTCCAAGCCAGCTACCTGCTTGAAACTGCACAATATGCTCACAAGCACCCTGTTCTTCACATGCAGAGGCAAGAAAGAGGCAGAATCGGTCTAATTCGGCCAGTCTGACAGTAAATGTGGTGGAGAGCAAAACAGCCGTTTCAGAGCGATAGGACGCTTTTTTTGCACATTTCGACTTAAAAAGGCCCTGTCCTCACTGAATATTGAGCTGCAATGTGTGATTTGGATGAGGTTTTATCATTACAAGCTCGCATGGGATGTGTAATGAGGGAAAAAGCATGATTTTTATCCTCCACGAGAGGGGCCCTGACAGCGCCCCATTCATCCGGCTGAACGCGCACCCTCGCCGGCTTCCACTGCTCGGGCGAGCCGCTAGGATTGCTCTGCCCCACCGGTCCCGTTCCAAGCCAGCTACCTGCTTGAAACTGCACAATATGCTCACAAGCACCCTGTTCTTCACATGCAGAGGCAAGAAAGAGGCAGAATCGGTCTAATTCGGCCAGTCTGACAGTAAATGTGGTGGAGAGCAAAACAGCCGTTTCAGAGCGATAGGACGCTTTTTTTGCACATTTCGACTTAAAAAGGCCCTGTCCTCACTGAATATTGAGCTGCAATGTGTGATTTGGATGAGGTTTTATCATTACAAGCTCGCATGGGATGTGTAATGAGGGAAAAAGCATGATTTTTATCCTCCACGAGAGGGGCCCTGACAGCGCCCCATTCATCCGGCTGAACGCGCACCCTCGCCGGCTTCCACTGCTCGGGCGAGCCGCTAGGATTGCTCTGCCCCACCGGTCCCGTTCCAAGCCAGCTACCTGCTTGAAACTGCACAATATGCTCACAAGCACCCTGTTCTTCACATGCAGAGGCAAGAAAGAGGCAGAATCGGTCTAATTCGGCCAGTCTGACAGTAAATGTGGTGGAGAGCAAAACAGCCGTTTCAGAGCGATAGGACGCTTTTTTTGCACATTTCGACTTAAAAAGGCCCTGTCCTCACTGAATATTGAGCTGCAATGTGTGATTTGGATGAGGTTTTATCATTACAAGCTCGCATGGGATGTGTAATGAGGGAAAAAGCATGATTTTTATCCTCCACGAGAGGGGCCCTGACAGCGCCCCATTCATCCGGCTGAACGCGCACCCTCGCCGGCTTCCACTGCTCGGGCGAGCCGCTAGGATTGCTCTGCCCCACCGGTCCCGTTCCAAGCCAGCTACCTGCTTGAAACTGCACAATATGCTCACAAGCACCCTGTTCTTCACATGCAGAGGCAAGAAAGAGGCAGAATCGGTCTAATTCGGCCAGTCTGACAGTAAATGTGGTGGAGAGCAAAACAGCCGTTTCAGAGCGATAGGACGCTTTTTTTGCACATTTCGACTTAAAAAGGCCCTGTCCTCACTGAATATTGAGCTGCAATGTGTGATTTGGATGAGGTTTTATCATTACAAGCTCGCATGGGATGTGTAATGAGGGAAAAAGCATGATTTTTATCCTCCACGAGAGGGGCCCTGACAGCGCCCCATTCATCCGGCTGAACGCGCACCCTCGCCGGCTTCCACTGCTCGGGCGAGCCGCTAGGATTGCTCTGCCCCACCGGTCCCGTTCCAAGCCAGCTACCTGCTTGAAACTGCACAATATGCTCACAAGCACCCTGTTCTTCACATGCAGAGGCAAGAAAGAGGCAGAATCGGTCTAATTCGGCCAGTCTGACAGTAAATGTGGTGGAGAGCAAAACAGCCGTTTCAGAGCGATAGGACGCTTTTTTTGCACATTTCGACTTAAAAAGGCCCTGTCCTCACTGAATATTGAGCTGCAATGTGTGATTTGGATGAGGTTTTATCATTACAAGCTCGCATGGGATGTGTAATGAGGGAAAAAGCATGATTTTTATCCTCCACGAGAGGGGCCCTGACAGCGCCCCATTCATCCGGCTGAACGCGCACCCTCGCCGGCTTCCACTGCTCGGGCGAGCCGCTAGGATTGCTCTGCCCCACCGGTCCCGTTCCAAGCCAGCTACCTGCTTGAAACTGCACAATATGCTCACAAGCACCCTGTTCTTCACATGCAGAGGCAAGAAAGAGGCAGAATCGGTCTAATTCGGCCAGTCTGACAGTAAATGTGGTGGAGAGCAAAACAGCCGTTTCAGAGCGATAGGACGCTTTTTTTGCACATTTCGACTTAAAAAGGCCCTGTCCTCACTGAATATTGAGCTGCAATGTGTGATTTGGATGAGGTTTTATCATTACAAGCTCGCATGGGATGTGTAATGAGGGAAAAAGCATGATTTTTATCCTCCACGAGAGGGGCCCTGACAGCGCCCCATTCATCCGGCTGAACGCGCACCCTCGCCGGCTTCCACTGCTCGGGCGAGCCGCTAGGATTGCTCTGCCCCACCGGTCCCGTTCCAAGCCAGCTACCTGCTTGAAACTGCACAATATGCTCACAAGCACCCTGTTCTTCACATGCAGAGGCAAGAAAGAGGCAGAATCGGTCTAATTCGGCCAGTCTGACAGTAAATGTGGTGGAGAGCAAAACAGCCGTTTCAGAGCGATAGGACGCTTTTTTTGCACATTTCGACTTAAAAAGGCCCTGTCCTCACTGAATATTGAGCTGCAATGTGTGATTTGGATGAGGTTTTATCATTACAAGCTCGCATGGGATGTGTAATGAGGGAAAAAGCATGATTTTTATCCTCCACGAGAGGGGCCCTGACAGCGCCCCATTCATCCGGCTGAACGCGCACCCTCGCCGGCTTCCACTGCTCGGGCGAGCCGCTAGGATTGCTCTGCCCCACCGGTCCCGTTCCAAGCCAGCTACCTGCTTGAAACTGCACAATATGCTCACAAGCACCCTGTTCTTCACATGCAGAGGCAAGAAAGAGGCAGAATCGGTCTAATTCGGCCAGTCTGACAGTAAATGTGGTGGAGAGCAAAACAGCCGTTTCAGAGCGATAGGACGCTTTTTTTGCACATTTCGACTTAAAAAGGCCCTGTCCTCACTGAATATTGAGCTGCAATGTGTGATTTGGATGAGGTTTTATCATTACAAGCTCGCATGGGATGTGTAATGAGGGAAAAAGCATGATTTTTATCCTCCACGAGAGGGGCCCTGACAGCGCCCCATTCATCCGGCTGAACGCGCACCCTCGCCGGCTTCCACTGCTCGGGCGAGCCGCTAGGATTGCTCTGCCCCACCGGTCCCGTTCCAAGCCAGCTACCTGCTTGAAACTGCACAATATGCTCACAAGCACCCTGTTCTTCACATGCAGAGGCAAGAAAGAGGCAGAATCGGTCTAATTCGGCCAGTCTGACAGTAAATGTGGTGGAGAGCAAAACAGCCGTTTCAGAGCGATAGGACGCTTTTTTTGCACATTTCGACTTAAAAAGGCCCTGTCCTCACTGAATATTGAGCTGCAATGTGTGATTTGGATGAGGTTTTATCATTACAAGCTCGCATGGGATGTGTAATGAGGGAAAAAGCATGATTTTTATCCTCCACGAGAGGGGCCCTGACAGCGCCCCATTCATCCGGCTGAACGCGCACCCTCGCCGGCTTCCACTGCTCGGGCGAGCCGCTAGGATTGCTCTGCCCCACCGGTCCCGTTCCAAGCCAGCTACCTGCTTGAAACTGCACAATATGCTCACAAGCACCCTGTTCTTCACATGCAGAGGCAAGAAAGAGGCAGAATCGGTCTAATTCGGCCAGTCTGACAGTAAATGTGGTGGAGAGCAAAACAGCCGTTTCAGAGCGATAGGACGCTTTTTTTGCACATTTCGACTTAAAAAGGCCCTGTCCTCACTGAATATTGAGCTGCAATGTGTGATTTGGATGAGGTTTTATCATTACAAGCTCGCATGGGATGTGTAATGAGGGAAAAAGCATGATTTTTATCCTCCACGAGAGGGGCCCTGACAGCGCCCCATTCATCCGGCTGAACGCGCACCCTCGCCGGCTTCCACTGCTCGGGCGAGCCGCTAGGATTGCTCTGCCCCACCGGTCCCGTTCCAAGCCAGCTACCTGCTTGAAACTGCACAATATGCTCACAAGCACCCTGTTCTTCACATGCAGAGGCAAGAAAGAGGCAGAATCGGTCTAATTCGGCCAGTCTGACAGTAAATGTGGTGGAGAGCAAAACAGCCGTTTCAGAGCGATAGGACGCTTTTTTTGCACATTTCGACTTAAAAAGGCCCTGTCCTCACTGAATATTGAGCTGCAATGTGTGATTTGGATGAGGTTTTATCATTACAAGCTCGCATGGGATGTGTAATGAGGGAAAAAGCATGATTTTTATCCTCCACGAGAGGGGCCCTGACAGCGCCCCATTCATCCGGCTGAACGCGCACCCTCGCCGGCTTCCACTGCTCGGGCGAGCCGCTAGGATTGCTCTGCCCCACCGGTCCCGTTCCAAGCCAGCTACCTGCTTGAAACTGCACAATATGCTCACAAGCACCCTGTTCTTCACATGCAGAGGCAAGAAAGAGGCAGAATCGGTCTAATTCGGCCAGTCTGACAGTAAATGTGGTGGAGAGCAAAACAGCCGTTTCAGAGCGATAGGACGCTTTTTTTGCACATTTCGACTTAAAAAGGCCCTGTCCTCACTGAATAGTGAGCTGCAATGTGTGATTTGGATGAGGTTTTATCATTACAAGCTCGCATGGGATGTGTAATGAGGGAAAAAGCATGATTTTTATCCTCCACGAGAGGGGCCCTGACAGCGCCCCATTCATCCGGCTGAACGCGCACCCTCGCCGGCTTCCACTGCTCGGGCGAGCCGCTAGGATTGCTCTGCCCCACCGGTCCCGTTCCAAGCCAGCTACCTGCTTGAAACTGCACAATATGCTCACAAGCACCCTGTTCTTCACATGCAGAGGCAAGAAAGAGGCAGAATCGGTCTAATTCGGCCAGTCTGACAGTAAATGTGGTGGAGAGCAAAACAGCCGTTTCAGAGCGATAGGACGCTTTTTTTGCACATTTCGACTTAAAAAGGCCCTGTCCTCACTGAATAGTGAGCTGCAATGTGTGATTTGGATGAGGTTTTATCATTACAAGCTCGCATGGGATGTGTAATGAGGGAAAAAGCATGATTTTTATCCTCCACGAGAGGGGCCCTGACAGCGCCCCATTCATCCGGCTGAACGCGCACCCTCGCCGGCTTCCACTGCTCGGGCGAGCCGCTAGGATTGCTCTGCCCCACCGGTCCCGTTCCAAGCCAGCTACCTGCTTGAAACTGCACAATATGCTCACAAGCACCCTGTTCTTCACATGCAGAGGCAAGAAAGAGGCAGAATCGGTCTAATTCGGCCAGTCTGACAGTAAATGTGGTGGAGAGCAAAACAGCCGTTTCAGAGCGATAGGACGCTTTTTTTGCACATTTCGACTTAAAAAGGCCCTGTCCTCACTGAATAGTGAGCTGCAATGTGTGATTTGGATGAGGTTTTATCATTACAAGCTCGCATGGGATGTGTAATGAGGGAAAAAGCATGATTTTTATCCTCCACGAGAGGGGCCCTGACAGCGCCCCATTCATCCGGCTGAACGCGCACCCTCGCCGGCTTCCACTGCTCGGGCGAGCCGCTAGGATTGCTCTGCCCCACCGGTCCCGTTCCAAGCCAGCTACCTGCTTGAAACTGCACAATATGCTCACAAGCACCCTGTTCTTCACATGCAGAGGCAAGAAAGAGGCAGAATCGGTCTAATTCGGCCAGTCTGACAGTAAATGTGGTGGAGAGCAAAACAGCCGTTTCAGAGCGATAGGACGCTTTTTTTGCACATTTCGACTTAAAAAGGCCCTGTCCTCACTGAATAGTGAGCTGCAATGTGTGATTTGGATGAGGTTTTATCATTACAAGCTCGCATGGGATGTGTAATGAGGGAAAAAGCATGATTTTTATCCTCCACGAGAGGGGCCCTGACAGCGCCCCATTCATCCGGCTGAACGCGCACCCTCGCCGGCTTCCACTGCTCGGGCGAGCCGCTAGGATTGCTCTGCCCCACCGGTCCCGTTCCAAGCCAGCTACCTGCTTGAAACTGCACAATATGCTCACAAGCACCCTGTTCTTCACATGCAGAGGCAAGAAAGAGGCAGAATCGGTCTAATTCGGCCAGTCTGACAGTAAATGTGGTGGAGAGCAAAACAGCCGTTTCAGAGCGATAGGACGCTTTTTTTGCACATTTCGACTTAAAAAGGCCCTGTCCTCACTGAATAGTGAGCTGCAATGTGTGATTTGGATGAGGTTTTATCATTACAAGCTCGCATGGGATGTGTAATGAGGGAAAAAGCATGATTTTTATCCTCCACGAGAGGGGCCCTGACAGCGCCCCATTCATCCGGCTGAACGCGCACCCTCGCCGGCTTCCACTGCTCGGGCGAGCCGCTAGGATTGCTCTGCCCCACCGGTCCCGTTCCAAGCCAGCTACCTGCTTGAAACTGCACAATATGCTCACAAGCACCCTGTTCTTCACATGCAGAGGCAAGAAAGAGGCAGAATCGGTCTAATTCGGCCAGTCTGACAGTAAATGTGGTGGAGAGCAAAACAGCCGTTTCAGAGCGATAGGACGCTTTTTTTGCACATTTCGACTTAAAAAGGCCCTGTCCTCACTGAATAGTGAGCTGCAATGTGTGATTTGGATGAGGTTTTATCATTACAAGCTCGCATGGGATGTGTAATGAGGGAAAAAGCATGATTTTTATCCTCCACGAGAGGGGCCCTGACAGCGCCCCATTCATCCGGCTGAACGCGCACCCTCGCCGGCTTCCACTGCTCGGGCGAGCCGCTAGGATTGCTCTGCCCCACCGGTCCCGTTCCAAGCCAGCTACCTGCTTGAAACTGCACAATATGCTCACAAGCACCCTGTTCTTCACATGCAGAGGCAAGAAAGAGGCAGAATCGGTCTAATTCGGCCAGTCTGACAGTAAATGTGGTGGAGAGCAAAACAGCCGTTTCAGAGCGATAGGACGCTTTTTTTGCACATTTCGACTTAAAAAGGCCCTGTCCTCACTGAATAGTGAGCTGCAATGTGTGATTTGGATGAGGTTTTATCATTACAAGCTCGCATGGGATGTGTAATGAGGGAAAAAGCATGATTTTTATCCTCCACGAGAGGGGCCCTGACAGCGCCCCATTCATCCGGCTGAACGCGCACCCTCGCCGGCTTCCACTGCTCGGGCGAGCCGCTAGGATTGCTCTGCCCCACCGGTCCCGTTCCAAGCCAGCTACCTGCTTGAAACTGCACAATATGCTCACAAGCACCCTGTTCTTCACATGCAGAGGCAAGAAAGAGGCAGAATCGGTCTAATTCGGCCAGTCTGACAGTAAATGTGGTGGAGAGCAAAACAGCCGTTTCAGAGCGATAGGACGCTTTTTTTGCACATTTCGACTTAAAAAGGCCCTGTCCTCACTGAATAGTGAGCTGCAATGTGTGATTTGGATGAGGTTTTATCATTACAAGCTCGCATGGGATGTGTAATGAGGGAAAAAGCATGATTTTTATCCTCCACGAGAGGGGCCCTGACAGCGCCCCATTCATCCGGCTGAACGCGCACCCTCGCCGGCTTCCACTGCTCGGGCGAGCCGCTAGGATTGCTCTGCCCCACCGGTCCCGTTCCAAGCCAGCTACCTGCTTGAAACTGCACAATATGCTCACAAGCACCCTGTTCTTCACATGCAGAGGCAAGAAAGAGGCAGAATCGGTCTAATTCGGCCAGTCTGACAGTAAATGTGGTGGAGAGCAAAACAGCCGTTTCAGAGCGATAGGACGCTTTTTTTGCACATTTCGACTTAAAAAGGCCCTGTCCTCACTGAATAGTGAGCTGCAATGTGTGATTTGGATGAGGTTTTATCATTACAAGCTCGCATGGGATGTGTAATGAGGGAAAAAGCATGATTTTTATCCTCCACGAGAGGGGCCCTGACAGCGCCCCATTCATCCGGCTGAACGCGCACCCTCGCCGGCTTCCACTGCTCGGGCGAGCCGCTAGGATTGCTCTGCCCCACCGGTCCCGTTCCAAGCCAGCTACCTGCTTGAAACTGCACAATATGCTCACAAGCACCCTGTTCTTCACATGCAGAGGCAAGAAAGAGGCAGAATCGGTCTAATTCGGCCAGTCTGACAGTAAATGTGGTGGAGAGCAAAACAGCCGTTTCAGAGCGATAGGACGCTTTTTTTGCACATTTCGACTTAAAAAGGCCCTGTCCTCACTGAATAGTGAGCTGCAATGTGTGATTTGGATGAGGTTTTATCATTACAAGCTCGCATGGGATGTGTAATGAGGGAAAAAGCATGATTTTTATCCTCCACGAGAGGGGCCCTGACAGCGCCCCATTCATCCGGCTGAACGCGCACCCTCGCCGGCTTCCACTGCTCGGGCGAGCCGCTAGGATTGCTCTGCCCCACCGGTCCCGTTCCAAGCCAGCTACCTGCTTGAAACTGCACAATATGCTCACAAGCACCCTGTTCTTCACATGCAGAGGCAAGAAAGAGGCAGAATCGGTCTAATTCGGCCAGTCTGACAGTAAATGTGGTGGAGAGCAAAACAGCCGTTTCAGAGCGATAGGACGCTTTTTTTGCACATTTCGACTTAAAAAGGCCCTGTCCTCACTGAATAGTGAGCTGCAATGTGTGATTTGGATGAGGTTTTATCATTACAAGCTCGCATGGGATGTGTAATGAGGGAAAAAGCATGATTTTTATCCTCCACGAGAGGGGCCCTGACAGCGCCCCATTCATCCGGCTGAACGCGCACCCTCGCCGGCTTCCACTGCTCGGGCGAGCCGCTAGGATTGCTCTGCCCCACCGGTCCCGTTCCAAGCCAGCTACCTGCTTGAAACTGCACAATATGCTCACAAGCACCCTGTTCTTCACATGCAGAGGCAAGAAAGAGGCAGAATCGGTCTAATTCGGCCAGTCTGACAGTAAATGTGGTGGAGAGCAAAACAGCCGTTTCAGAGCGATAGGACGCTTTTTTTGCACATTTCGACTTAAAAAGGCCCTGTCCTCACTGAATAGTGAGCTGC
Source organism: Chelon labrosus (assembly GCF_963514085.1). NCBI lineage: Eukaryota > Metazoa > Chordata > Actinopteri > Mugiliformes > Mugilidae > Chelon > Chelon labrosus. The sequence continues at coordinate 18,840 of NW_028181593.1, read as the reverse complement.
AATGTGTGATTTGGATGAGGTTTTATCATTACAAGCTCGCATGGGATGTGTAATGAGGGAAAAAGCATGATTTTTATCCTCCACGAGAGGGGCCCTGACAGCGCCCCATTCATCCGGCTGAACGCGCACCCTCGCCGGCTTCCACTGCTCGGGCGAGCCGCTAGGATTGCTCTGCCCCACCGGTCCCGTTCCAAGCCAGCTACCTGCTTGAAACTGCACAATATGCTCACAAGCACCCTGTTCTTCACATGCAGAGGCAAGAAAGAGGCAGAATCGGTCTAATTCGGCCAGTCTGACAGTAAATGTGGTGGAGAGCAAAACAGCCGTTTCAGAGCGATAGGACGCTTTTTTTGCACATTTCGACTTAAAAAGGCCCTGTCCTCACTGAATAGTGAGCTGCAATGTGTGATTTGGATGAGGTTTTATCATTACAAGCTCGCATGGGATGTGTAATGAGGGAAAAAGCATGATTTTTATCCTCCACGAGAGGGGCCCTGACAGCGCCCCATTCATCCGGCTGAACGCGCACCCTCGCCGGCTTCCACTGCTCGGGCGAGCCGCTAGGATTGCTCTGCCCCACCGGTCCCGTTCCAAGCCAGCTACCTGCTTGAAACTGCACAATATGCTCACAAGCACCCTGTTCTTCACATGCAGAGGCAAGAAAGAGGCAGAATCGGTCTAATTCGGCCAGTCTGACAGTAAATGTGGTGGAGAGCAAAACAGCCGTTTCAGAGCGATAGGACGCTTTTTTTGCACATTTCGACTTAAAAAGGCCCTGTCCTCACTGAATAGTGAGCTGCAATGTGTGATTTGGATGAGGTTTTATCATTACAAGCTCGCATGGGATGTGTAATGAGGGAAAAAGCATGATTTTTATCCTCCACGAGAGGGGCCCTGACAGCGCCCCATTCATCCGGCTGAACGCGCACCCTCGCCGGCTTCCACTGCTCGGGCGAGCCGCTAGGATTGCTCTGCCCCACCGGTCCCGTTCCAAGCCAGCTACCTGCTTGAAACTGCACAATATGCTCACAAGCACCCTGTTCTTCACATGCAGAGGCAAGAAAGAGGCAGAATCGGTCTAATTCGGCCAGTCTGACAGTAAATGTGGTGGAGAGCAAAACAGCCGTTTCAGAGCGATAGGACGCTTTTTTTGCACATTTCGACTTAAAAAGGCCCTGTCCTCACTGAATAGTGAGCTGCAATGTGTGATTTGGATGAGGTTTTATCATTACAAGCTCGCATGGGATGTGTAATGAGGGAAAAAGCATGATTTTTATCCTCCACGAGAGGGGCCCTGACAGCGCCCCATTCATCCGGCTGAACGCGCACCCTCGCCGGCTTCCACTGCTCGGGCGAGCCGCTAGGATTGCTCTGCCCCACCGGTCCCGTTCCAAGCCAGCTACCTGCTTGAAACTGCACAATATGCTCACAAGCACCCTGTTCTTCACATGCAGAGGCAAGAAAGAGGCAGAATCGGTCTAATTCGGCCAGTCTGACAGTAAATGTGGTGGAGAGCAAAACAGCCGTTTCAGAGCGATAGGACGCTTTTTTTGCACATTTCGACTTAAAAAGGCCCTGTCCTCACTGAATAGTGAGCTGCAATGTGTGATTTGGATGAGGTTTTATCATTACAAGCTCGCATGGGATGTGTAATGAGGGAAAAAGCATGATTTTTATCCTCCACGAGAGGGGCCCTGACAGCGCCCCATTCATCCGGCTGAACGCGCACCCTCGCCGGCTTCCACTGCTCGGGCGAGCCGCTAGGATTGCTCTGCCCCACCGGTCCCGTTCCAAGCCAGCTACCTGCTTGAAACTGCACAATATGCTCACAAGCACCCTGTTCTTCACATGCAGAGGCAAGAAAGAGGCAGAATCGGTCTAATTCGGCCAGTCTGACAGTAAATGTGGTGGAGAGCAAAACAGCCGTTTCAGAGCGATAGGACGCTTTTTTTGCACATTTCGACTTAAAAAGGCCCTGTCCTCACTGAATAGTGAGCTGCAATGTGTGATTTGGATGAGGTTTTATCATTACAAGCTCGCATGGGATGTGTAATGAGGGAAAAAGCATGATTTTTATCCTCCACGAGAGGGGCCCTGACAGCGCCCCATTCATCCGGCTGAACGCGCACCCTCGCCGGCTTCCACTGCTCGGGCGAGCCGCTAGGATTGCTCTGCCCCACCGGTCCCGTTCCAAGCCAGCTACCTGCTTGAAACTGCACAATATGCTCACAAGCACCCTGTTCTTCACATGCAGAGGCAAGAAAGAGGCAGAATCGGTCTAATTCGGCCAGTCTGACAGTAAATGTGGTGGAGAGCAAAACAGCCGTTTCAGAGCGATAGGACGCTTTTTTTGCACATTTCGACTTAAAAAGGCCCTGTCCTCACTGAATAGTGAGCTGCAATGTGTGATTTGGATGAGGTTTTATCATTACAAGCTCGCATGGGATGTGTAATGAGGGAAAAAGCATGATTTTTATCCTCCACGAGAGGGGCCCTGACAGCGCCCCATTCATCCGGCTGAACGCGCACCCTCGCCGGCTTCCACTGCTCGGGCGAGCCGCTAGGATTGCTCTGCCCCACCGGTCCCGTTCCAAGCCAGCTACCTGCTTGAAACTGCACAATATGCTCACAAGCACCCTGTTCTTCACATGCAGAGGCAAGAAAGAGGCAGAATCGGTCTAATTCGGCCAGTCTGACAGTAAATGTGGTGGAGAGCAAAACAGCCGTTTCAGAGCGATAGGACGCTTTTTTTGCACATTTCGACTTAAAAAGGCCCTGTCCTCACTGAATAGTGAGCTGCAATGTGTGATTTGGATGAGGTTTTATCATTACAAGCTCGCATGGGATGTGTAATGAGGGAAAAAGCATGATTTTTATCCTCCACGAGAGGGGCCCTGACAGCGCCCCATTCATCCGGCTGAACGCGCACCCTCGCCGGCTTCCACTGCTCGGGCGAGCCGCTAGGATTGCTCTGCCCCACCGGTCCCGTTCCAAGCCAGCTACCTGCTTGAAACTGCACAATATGCTCACAAGCACCCTGTTCTTCACATGCAGAGGCAAGAAAGAGGCAGAATCGGTCTAATTCGGCCAGTCTGACAGTAAATGTGGTGGAGAGCAAAACAGCCGTTTCAGAGCGATAGGACGCTTTTTTTGCACATTTCGACTTAAAAAGGCCCTGTCCTCACTGAATAGTGAGCTGCAATGTGTGATTTGGATGAGGTTTTATCATTACAAGCTCGCATGGGATGTGTAATGAGGGAAAAAGCATGATTTTTATCCTCCACGAGAGGGGCCCTGACAGCGCCCCATTCATCCGGCTGAACGCGCACCCTCGCCGGCTTCCACTGCTCGGGCGAGCCGCTAGGATTGCTCTGCCCCACCGGTCCCGTTCCAAGCCAGCTACCTGCTTGAAACTGCACAATATGCTCACAAGCACCCTGTTCTTCACATGCAGAGGCAAGAAAGAGGCAGAATCGGTCTAATTCGGCCAGTCTGACAGTAAATGTGGTGGAGAGCAAAACAGCCGTTTCAGAGCGATAGGACGCTTTTTTTGCACATTTCGACTTAAAAAGGCCCTGTCCTCACTGAATAGTGAGCTGCAATGTGTGATTTGGATGAGGTTTTATCATTACAAGCTCGCATGGGATGTGTAATGAGGGAAAAAGCATGATTTTTATCCTCCACGAGAGGGGCCCTGACAGCGCCCCATTCATCCGGCTGAACGCGCACCCTCGCCGGCTTCCACTGCTCGGGCGAGCCGCTAGGATTGCTCTGCCCCACCGGTCCCGTTCCAAGCCAGCTACCTGCTTGAAACTGCACAATATGCTCACAAGCACCCTGTTCTTCACATGCAGAGGCAAGAAAGAGGCAGAATCGGTCTAATTCGGCCAGTCTGACAGTAAATGTGGTGGAGAGCAAAACAGCCGTTTCAGAGCGATAGGACGCTTTTTTTGCACATTTCGACTTAAAAAGGCCCTGTCCTCACTGAATAGTGAGCTGCAATGTGTGATTTGGATGAGGTTTTATCATTACAAGCTCGCATGGGATGTGTAATGAGGGAAAAAGCATGATTTTTATCCTCCACGAGAGGGGCCCTGACAGCGCCCCATTCATCCGGCTGAACGCGCACCCTCGCCGGCTTCCACTGCTCGGGCGAGCCGCTAGGATTGCTCTGCCCCACCGGTCCCGTTCCAAGCCAGCTACCTGCTTGAAACTGCACAATATGCTCACAAGCACCCTGTTCTTCACATGCAGAGGCAAGAAAGAGGCAGAATCGGTCTAATTCGGCCAGTCTGACAGTAAATGTGGTGGAGAGCAAAACAGCCGTTTCAGAGCGATAGGACGCTTTTTTTGCACATTTCGACTTAAAAAGGCCCTGTCCTCACTGAATAGTGAGCTGCAATGTGTGATTTGGATGAGGTTTTATCATTACAAGCTCGCATGGGATGTGTAATGAGGGAAAAAGCATGATTTTTATCCTCCACGAGAGGGGCCCTGACAGCGCCCCATTCATCCGGCTGAACGCGCACCCTCGCCGGCTTCCACTGCTCGGGCGAGCCGCTAGGATTGCTCTGCCCCACCGGTCCCGTTCCAAGCCAGCTACCTGCTTGAAACTGCACAATATGCTCACAAGCACCCTGTTCTTCACATGCAGAGGCAAGAAAGAGGCAGAATCGGTCTAATTCGGCCAGTCTGACAGTAAATGTGGTGGAGAGCAAAACAGCCGTTTCAGAGCGATAGGACGCTTTTTTTGCACATTTCGACTTAAAAAGGCCCTGTCCTCACTGAATAGTGAGCTGCAATGTGTGATTTGGATGAGGTTTTATCATTACAAGCTCGCATGGGATGTGTAATGAGGGAAAAAGCATGATTTTTATCCTCCACGAGAGGGGCCCTGACAGCGCCCCATTCATCCGGCTGAACGCGCACCCTCGCCGGCTTCCACTGCTCGGGCGAGCCGCTAGGATTGCTCTGCCCCACCGGTCCCGTTCCAAGCCAGCTACCTGCTTGAAACTGCACAATATGCTCACAAGCACCCTGTTCTTCACATGCAGAGGCAAGAAAGAGGCAGAATCGGTCTAATTCGGCCAGTCTGACAGTAAATGTGGTGGAGAGCAAAACAGCCGTTTCAGAGCGATAGGACGCTTTTTTTGCACATTTCGACTTAAAAAGGCCCTGTCCTCACTGAATAGTGAGCTGCAATGTGTGATTTGGATGAGGTTTTATCATTACAAGCTCGCATGGGATGTGTAATGAGGGAAAAAGCATGATTTTTATCCTCCACGAGAGGGGCCCTGACAGCGCCCCATTCATCCGGCTGAACGCGCACCCTCGCCGGCTTCCACTGCTCGGGCGAGCCGCTAGGATTGCTCTGCCCCACCGGTCCCGTTCCAAGCCAGCTACCTGCTTGAAACTGCACAATATGCTCACAAGCACCCTGTTCTTCACATGCAGAGGCAAGAAAGAGGCAGAATCGGTCTAATTCGGCCAGTCTGACAGTAAATGTGGTGGAGAGCAAAACAGCCGTTTCAGAGCGATAGGACGCTTTTTTTGCACATTTCGACTTAAAAAGGCCCTGTCCTCACTGAATAGTGAGCTGCAATGTGTGATTTGGATGAGGTTTTATCATTACAAGCTCGCATGGGATGTGTAATGAGGGAAAAAGCATGATTTTTATCCTCCACGAGAGGGGCCCTGACAGCGCCCCATTCATCCGGCTGAACGCGCACCCTCGCCGGCTTCCACTGCTCGGGCGAGCCGCTAGGATTGCTCTGCCCCACCGGTCCCGTTCCAAGCCAGCTACCTGCTTGAAACTGCACAATATGCTCACAAGCACCCTGTTCTTCACATGCAGAGGCAAGAAAGAGGCAGAATCGGTCTAATTCGGCCAGTCTGACAGTAAATGTGGTGGAGAGCAAAACAGCCGTTTCAGAGCGATAGGACGCTTTTTTTGCACATTTCGACTTAAAAAGGCCCTGTCCTCACTGAATAGTGAGCTGCAATGTGTGATTTGGATGAGGTTTTATCATTACAAGCTCGCATGGGATGTGTAATGAGGGAAAAAGCATGATTTTTATCCTCCACGAGAGGGGCCCTGACAGCGCCCCATTCATCCGGCTGAACGCGCACCCTCGCCGGCTTCCACTGCTCGGGCGAGCCGCTAGGATTGCTCTGCCCCACCGGTCCCGTTCCAAGCCAGCTACCTGCTTGAAACTGCACAATATGCTCACAAGCACCCTGTTCTTCACATGCAGAGGCAAGAAAGAGGCAGAATCGGTCTAATTCGGCCAGTCTGACAGTAAATGTGGTGGAGAGCAAAACAGCCGTTTCAGAGCGATAGGACGCTTTTTTTGCACATTTCGACTTAAAAAGGCCCTGTCCTCACTGAATATTGAGCTGCAATGTGTGATTTGGATGAGGTTTTATCATTACAAGCTCGCATGGGATGTGTAATGAGGGAAAAAGCATGATTTTTATCCTCCACGAGAGGGGCCCTGACAGCGCCCCATTCATCCGGCTGAACGCGCACCCTCGCCGGCTTCCACTGCTCGGGCGAGCCGCTAGGATTGCTCTGCCCCACCGGTCCCGTTCCAAGCCAGCTACCTGCTTGAAACTGCACAATATGCTCACAAGCACCCTGTTCTTCACATGCAGAGGCAAGAAAGAGGCAGAATCGGTCTAATTCGGCCAGTCTGACAGTAAATGTGGTGGAGAGCAAAACAGCCGTTTCAGAGCGATAGGACGCTTTTTTTGCACATTTCGACTTAAAAAGGCCCTGTCCTCACTGAATAGTGAGCTGCAATGTGTGATTTGGATGAGGTTTTATCATTACAAGCTCGCATGGGATGTGTAATGAGGGAAAAAGCATGATTTTTATCCTCCACGAGAGGGGCCCTGACAGCGCCCCATTCATCCGGCTGAACGCGCACCCTCGCCGGCTTCCACTGCTCGGGCGAGCCGCTAGGATTGCTCTGCCCCACCGGTCCCGTTCCAAGCCAGCTACCTGCTTGAAACTGCACAATATGCTCACAAGCACCCTGTTCTTCACATGCAGAGGCAAGAAAGAGGCAGAATCGGTCTAATTCGGCCAGTCTGACAGTAAATGTGGTGGAGAGCAAAACAGCCGTTTCAGAGCGATAGGACGCTTTTTTTGCACATTTCGACTTAAAAAGGCCCTGTCCTCACTGAATATTGAGCTGCAATGTGTGATTTGGATGAGGTTTTATCATTACAAGCTCGCATGGGATGTGTAATGAGGGAAAAAGCATGATTTTTATCCTCCACGAGAGGGGCCCTGACAGCGCCCCATTCATCCGGCTGAACGCGCACCCTCGCCGGCTTCCACTGCTCGGGCGAGCCGCTAGGATTGCTCTGCCCCACCGGTCCCGTTCCAAGCCAGCTACCTGCTTGAAACTGCACAATATGCTCACAAGCACCCTGTTCTTCACATGCAGAGGCAAGAAAGAGGCAGAATCGGTCTAATTCGGCCAGTCTGACAGTAAATGTGGTGGAGAGCAAAACAGCCGTTTCAGAGCGATAGGACGCTTTTTTTGCACATTTCGACTTAAAAAGGCCCTGTCCTCACTGAATATTGAGCTGCAATGTGTGATTTGGATGAGGTTTTATCATTACAAGCTCGCATGGGATGTGTAATGAGGGAAAAAGCATGATTTTTATCCTCCACGAGAGGGGCCCTGACAGCGCCCCATTCATCCGGCTGAACGCGCACCCTCGCCGGCTTCCACTGCTCGGGCGAGCCGCTAGGATTGCTCTGCCCCACCGGTCCCGTTCCAAGCCAGCTACCTGCTTGAAACTGCACAATATGCTCACAAGCACCCTGTTCTTCACATGCAGAGGCAAGAAAGAGGCAGAATCGGTCTAATTCGGCCAGTCTGACAGTAAATGTGGTGGAGAGCAAAACAGCCGTTTCAGAGCGATAGGACGCTTTTTTTGCACATTTCGACTTAAAAAGGCCCTGTCCTCACTGAATATTGAGCTGCAATGTGTGATTTGGATGAGGTTTTATCATTACAAGCTCGCATGGGATGTGTAATGAGGGAAAAAGCATGATTTTTATCCTCCACGAGAGGGGCCCTGACAGCGCCCCATTCATCCGGCTGAACGCGCACCCTCGCCGGCTTCCACTGCTCGGGCGAGCCGCTAGGATTGCTCTGCCCCACCGGTCCCGTTCCAAGCCAGCTACCTGCTTGAAACTGCACAATATGCTCACAAGCACCCTGTTCTTCACATGCAGAGGCAAGAAAGAGGCAGAATCGGTCTAATTCGGCCAGTCTGACAGTAAATGTGGTGGAGAGCAAAACAGCCGTTTCAGAGCGATAGGACGCTTTTTTTGCACATTTCGACTTAAAAAGGCCCTGTCCTCACTGAATATTGAGCTGCAATGTGTGATTTGGATGAGGTTTTATCATTACAAGCTCGCATGGGATGTGTAATGAGGGAAAAAGCATGATTTTTATCCTCCACGAGAGGGGCCCTGACAGCGCCCCATTCATCCGGCTGAACGCGCACCCTCGCCGGCTTCCACTGCTCGGGCGAGCCGCTAGGATTGCTCTGCCCCACCGGTCCCGTTCCAAGCCAGCTACCTGCTTGAAACTGCACAATATGCTCACAAGCACCCTGTTCTTCACATGCAGAGGCAAGAAAGAGGCAGAATCGGTCTAATTCGGCCAGTCTGACAGTAAATGTGGTGGAGAGCAAAACAGCCGTTTCAGAGCGATAGGACGCTTTTTTTGCACATTTCGACTTAAAAAGGCCCTGTCCTCACTGAATATTGAGCTGCAATGTGTGATTTGGATGAGGTTTTATCATTACAAGCTCGCATGGGATGTGTAATGAGGGAAAAAGCATGATTTTTATCCTCCACGAGAGGGGCCCTGACAGCGCCCCATTCATCCGGCTGAACGCGCACCCTCGCCGGCTTCCACTGCTCGGGCGAGCCGCTAGGATTGCTCTGCCCCACCGGTCCCGTTCCAAGCCAGCTACCTGCTTGAAACTGCACAATATGCTCACAAGCACCCTGTTCTTCACATGCAGAGGCAAGAAAGAGGCAGAATCGGTCTAATTCGGCCAGTCTGACAGTAAATGTGGTGGAGAGCAAAACAGCCGTTTCAGAGCGATAGGACGCTTTTTTTGCACATTTCGACTTAAAAAGGCCCTGTCCTCACTGAATATTGAGCTGCAATGTGTGATTTGGATGAGGTTTTATCATTACAAGCTCGCATGGGATGTGTAATGAGGGAAAAAGCATGATTTTTATCCTCCACGAGAGGGGCCCTGACAGCGCCCCATTCATCCGGCTGAACGCGCACCCTCGCCGGCTTCCACTGCTCGGGCGAGCCGCTAGGATTGCTCTGCCCCACCGGTCCCGTTCCAAGCCAGCTACCTGCTTGAAACTGCACAATATGCTCACAAGCACCCTGTTCTTCACATGCAGAGGCAAGAAAGAGGCAGAATCGGTCTAATTCGGCCAGTCTGACAGTAAATGTGGTGGAGAGCAAAACAGCCGTTTCAGAGCGATAGGACGCTTTTTTTGCACATTTCGACTTAAAAAGGCCCTGTCCTCACTGAATATTGAGCTGCAATGTGTGATTTGGATGAGGTTTTATCATTACAAGCTCGCATGGGATGTGTAATGAGGGAAAAAGCATGATTTTTATCCTCCACGAGAGGGGCCCTGACAGCGCCCCATTCATCCGGCTGAACGCGCACCCTCGCCGGCTTCCACTGCTCGGGCGAGCCGCTAGGATTGCTCTGCCCCACCGGTCCCGTTCCAAGCCAGCTACCTGCTTGAAACTGCACAATATGCTCACAAGCACCCTGTTCTTCACATGCAGAGGCAAGAAAGAGGCAGAATCGGTCTAATTCGGCCAGTCTGACAGTAAATGTGGTGGAGAGCAAAACAGCCGTTTCAGAGCGATAGGACGCTTTTTTTGCACATTTCGACTTAAAAAGGCCCTGTCCTCACTGAATATTGAGCTGCAATGTGTGATTTGGATGAGGTTTTATCATTACAAGCTCGCATGGGATGTGTAATGAGGGAAAAAGCATGATTTTTATCCTCCACGAGAGGGGCCCTGACAGCGCCCCATTCATCCGGCTGAACGCGCACCCTCGCCGGCTTCCACTGCTCGGGCGAGCCGCTAGGATTGCTCTGCCCCACCGGTCCCGTTCCAAGCCAGCTACCTGCTTGAAACTGCACAATATGCTCACAAGCACCCTGTTCTTCACATGCAGAGGCAAGAAAGAGGCAGAATCGGTCTAATTCGGCCAGTCTGACAGTAAATGTGGTGGAGAGCAAAACAGCCGTTTCAGAGCGATAGGACGCTTTTTTTGCACATTTCGACTTAAAAAGGCCCTGTCCTCACTGAATATTGAGCTGCAATGTGTGATTTGGATGAGGTTTTATCATTACAAGCTCGCATGGGATGTGTAATGAGGGAAAAAGCATGATTTTTATCCTCCACGAGAGGGGCCCTGACAGCGCCCCATTCATCCGGCTGAACGCGCACCCTCGCCGGCTTCCACTGCTCGGGCGAGCCGCTAGGATTGCTCTGCCCCACCGGTCCCGTTCCAAGCCAGCTACCTGCTTGAAACTGCACAATATGCTCACAAGCACCCTGTTCTTCACATGCAGAGGCAAGAAAGAGGCAGAATCGGTCTAATTCGGCCAGTCTGACAGTAAATGTGGTGGAGAGCAAAACAGCCGTTTCAGAGCGATAGGACGCTTTTTTTGCACATTTCGACTTAAAAAGGCCCTGTCCTCACTGAATATTGAGCTGCAATGTGTGATTTGGATGAGGTTTTATCATTACAAGCTCGCATGGGATGTGTAATGAGGGAAAAAGCATGATTTTTATCCTCCACGAGAGGGGCCCTGACAGCGCCCCATTCATCCGGCTGAACGCGCACCCTCGCCGGCTTCCACTGCTCGGGCGAGCCGCTAGGATTGCTCTGCCCCACCGGTCCCGTTCCAAGCCAGCTACCTGCTTGAAACTGCACAATATGCTCACAAGCACCCTGTTCTTCACATGCAGAGGCAAGAAAGAGGCAGAATCGGTCTAATTCGGCCAGTCTGACAGTAAATGTGGTGGAGAGCAAAACAGCCGTTTCAGAGCGATAGGACGCTTTTTTTGCACATTTCGACTTAAAAAGGCCCTGTCCTCACTGAATATTGAGCTGCAATGTGTGATTTGGATGAGGTTTTATCATTACAAGCTCGCATGGGATGTGTAATGAGGGAAAAAGCATGATTTTTATCCTCCACGAGAGGGGCCCTGACAGCGCCCCATTCATCCGGCTGAACGCGCACCCTCGCCGGCTTCCACTGCTCGGGCGAGCCGCTAGGATTGCTCTGCCCCACCGGTCCCGTTCCAAGCCAGCTACCTGCTTGAAACTGCACAATATGCTCACAAGCACCCTGTTCTTCACATGCAGAGGCAAGAAAGAGGCAGAATCGGTCTAATTCGGCCAGTCTGACAGTAAATGTGGTGGAGAGCAAAACAGCCGTTTCAGAGCGATAGGACGCTTTTTTTGCACATTTCGACTTAAAAAGGCCCTGTCCTCACTGAATATTGAGCTGCAATGTGTGATTTGGATGAGGTTTTATCATTACAAGCTCGCATGGGATGTGTAATGAGGGAAAAAGCATGATTTTTATCCTCCACGAGAGGGGCCCTGACAGCGCCCCATTCATCCGGCTGAACGCGCACCCTCGCCGGCTTCCACTGCTCGGGCGAGCCGCTAGGATTGCTCTGCCCCACCGGTCCCGTTCCAAGCCAGCTACCTGCTTGAAACTGCACAATATGCTCACAAGCACCCTGTTCTTCACATGCAGAGGCAAGAAAGAGGCAGAATCGGTCTAATTCGGCCAGTCTGACAGTAAATGTGGTGGAGAGCAAAACAGCCGTTTCAGAGCGATAGGACGCTTTTTTTGCACATTTCGACTTAAAAAGGCCCTGTCCTCACTGAATATTGAGCTGCAATGTGTGATTTGGATGAGGTTTTATCATTACAAGCTCGCATGGGATGTGTAATGAGGGAAAAAGCATGATTTTTATCCTCCACGAGAGGGGCCCTGACAGCGCCCCATTCATCCGGCTGAACGCGCACCCTCGCCGGCTTCCACTGCTCGGGCGAGCCGCTAGGATTGCTCTGCCCCACCGGTCCCGTTCCAAGCCAGCTACCTGCTTGAAACTGCACAATATGCTCACAAGCACCCTGTTCTTCACATGCAGAGGCAAGAAAGAGGCAGAATCGGTCTAATTCGGCCAGTCTGACAGTAAATGTGGTGGAGAGCAAAACAGCCGTTTCAGAGCGATAGGACGCTTTTTTTGCACATTTCGACTTAAAAAGGCCCTGTCCTCACTGAATATTGAGCTGCAATGTGTGATTTGGATGAGGTTTTATCATTACAAGCTCGCATGGGATGTGTAATGAGGGAAAAAGCATGATTTTTATCCTCCACGAGAGGGGCCCTGACAGCGCCCCATTCATCCGGCTGAACGCGCACCCTCGCCGGCTTCCACTGCTCGGGCGAGCCGCTAGGATTGCTCTGCCCCACCGGTCCCGTTCCAAGCCAGCTACCTGCTTGAAACTGCACAATATGCTCACAAGCACCCTGTTCTTCACATGCAGAGGCAAGAAAGAGGCAGAATCGGTCTAATTCGGCCAGTCTGACAGTAAATGTGGTGGAGAGCAAAACAGCCGTTTCAGAGCGATAGGACGCTTTTTTGCACATTTCGACTTAAAAAGGCCCTGTCCTCACTGAATATTGAGCTGCAATGTGTGATTTGGATGAGGTTTTATCATTACAAGCTCGCATGGGATGTGTAATGAGGGAAAAAGCATGATTTTTATCCTCCACGAGAGGGGCCCTGACAGCGCCCCATTCATCCGGCTGAACGCGCACCCTCGCCGGCTTCCACTGCTCGGGCGAGCCGCTAGGATTGCTCTGCCCCACCGGTCCCGTTCCAAGCCAGCTACCTGCTTGAAACTGCACAATATGCTCACAAGCACCCTGTTCTTCACATGCAGAGGCAAGAAAGAGGCAGAATCGGTCTAATTCGGCCAGTCTGACAGTAAATGTGGTGGAGAGCAAAACAGCCGTTTCAGAGCGATAGGACGCTTTTTTGCACATTTCGACTTAAAAAGGCCCTGTCCTCACTGAATATTGAGCTGCAATGTGTGATTTGGATGAGGTTTTATCATTACAAGCTCGCATGGGATGTGTAATGAGGGAAAAAGCATGATTTTTATCCTCCACGAGAGGGGCCCTGACAGCGCCCCATTCATCCGGCTGAACGCGCACCCTCGCCGGCTTCCACTGCTCGGGCGAGCCGCTAGGATTGCTCTGCCCCACCGGTCCCGTTCCAAGCCAGCTACCTGCTTGAAACTGCACAATATGCTCACAAGCACCCTGTTCTTCACATGCAGAGGCAAGAAAGAGGCAGAATCGGTCTAATTCGGCCAGTCTGACAGTAAATGTGGTGGAGAGCAAAACAGCCGTTTCAGAGCGATAGGACGCTTTTTTTGCACATTTCGACTTAAAAAGGCCCTGTCCTCACTGAATATTGAGCTGCAATGTGTGATTTGGATGAGGTTTTATCATTACAAGCTCGCATGGGATGTGTAATGAGGGAAAAAGCATGATTTTTATCCTCCACGAGAGGGGCCCTGACAGCGCCCCATTCATCCGGCTGAACGCGCACCCTCGCCGGCTTCCACTGCTCGGAGCGAGCCGCTAGGATTGCTCTGCCCCACCGGTCCCCGTTCCAAGCCAGCTACCTGCTTGAAACTGCACAATATGCTCACAAGCACCCTGTTCTTCACATGCAGAGGCAAGAAAGAGGCAGAATCGGTCTAATTCGGCCAGTCTGACAGTAAATGTGGTGGAGAGCAAAACAGCCGTTTCAGAGCGATAGGACGCTTTTTTTGCACATTTCGACTTAAAAAGGCCCTGTCCTCACTGAATATTGAGCTGCAATGTGTGATTTGGATGAGGTTTTATCATTACAAGCTCGCATGGGATGTGTAATGAGGGAAAAAGCATGATTTTTATCCTCCACGAGAGGGGCCCTGACAGCGCCCCATATCATCCGGCTGAACGCGCACCCTCGCCGGCTTCCACTGCTCGGGCGAGCCGCTAGGATTGCTCTGCCCCACCGGTCCCGTTCCAAGCCAGCTACCTGCTTGAAACCGCACAATATGCTCACAAGCACCCTGTTCTTCACATGCAGAGGCAAGAAAGAGGCAGAATCGGTCTAATTCCGGCCAGTCTGACAGTAAATGTGGTGGAGAGCAAAACAGCCGTTTCAGAGCGATAGGACGCTTTTTTTGCACATTTCGACTTAAAAAGGCCCTGTCCTCACTGAATATTGAGCTGCAATGTGTGATTTGGATGAGGTTTTATCATTACAAGCTCGCATGGGATGTGTAATGAGGGAAAAAGCATGATTTTTATCCTCCACGAGAAGGGGGCCTGACAGCGCCTCATCCGGCTGAACGCGCACCCTCGCCGGCTTCCACTGCTCGGGCGAGCCGCTAGGATTGCTCTGCCCCACCGGTCCCGTTCCAAGCCAGCTACCTGCTTGAAACCGCACAATATGCTCACAAGCACCCTGTTCTTCACATGCAGAGGCAAGAAAGAGGCAGAATCGGTCTAATTCGGCCAGTCTGACAGTAAATGTGGTGGAGAGCAAAACAGCCGTTTCAGAGCGATAGGACGCTTTTTTTGCACATTTCGACTTAAAAAGGCCCTGTCCTCACTGAATATTGAGCTGCAATGTGTGATTTGGATGAGGTTTTATCATTACAAGCTCGCATGGGATGTGTAATGAGGGAAAAAAGCATGATTTTTATCCTCCACGAGAGGGGCCCTGACAGCGCCCCATTCATCCGGCTGAACGCGCACCCTCGCCGGCTTCCACTGCTCGGGCGAGCCGCTAGATTGCTCTGCCCCACCGGTCCCGTTCCAAGCCAGCTACCTGCTTGAAACCGCACAATATGCTCACAAGCACCCTGTTCTTCACATGCAGAGGCAAGAAAGAGGCAGAATCGGTCTAATTCGGCCAGTCTGACAGTAAATGTGGTGGAGAGCAAAACAGCCGTTTCAGAGCGATAGGACGCTTTTTTTGCACATTTCGACTTAAAAAGGCCCTGTCCTCACTGAATATTGAGCTGCAATGTGTGATTTGGATGAGGTTTTATCATTACAAGCTCGCATGGGATGTGTAATGAGGGAAAAAGCATGATTTTTATCCTCCACGAGAGGGGCCCTGACAGCGCCCCATTCATCCGGCTGAACGCGCACCCTCGCCGGCTTCCACTGCTCGGGCGAGCCGCTAGGATTGCTCTGCCCCACCGGTCCCGTTCCAAGCCAGCTACCTGCTTGAAACCGCACAATATGCTCACAAGCACCCTGTTCTTCACATGCAGAGGCAAGAAAGAGGCAGAATCGGTCTAATTCGGCCAGTCTGACAGTAAATGTGGTGGAGAGCAAAACAGCCGTTTCAGAGCGATAGGACGCTTTTTTTGCACATTTCGACTTAAAAAGGCCCTGTCCTCACTGAATATTGAGCTGCAATGTGTGATTTGGATGAGGTTTTATCATTACAAGCTCGCATGGGATGTGTAATGAGGGAAAAAGCATGATTTTTATCCTCCACGAGAGGGGCCCTGACAGCGCCCCATTCATCCGGCTGAACGCGCACCCTCGCCGGCTTCCACTGCTCGGGCGAGCCGCTAGGATTGCTCTGCCCCACCGGTCCCGTTCCAAGCCAGCTACCTGCTTGAAACCGCACAATATGCTCACAAGCACCCTGTTCTTCACATGCAGAGGCAAGAAAGAGGCAGAATCGGTCTAATTCGGCCAGTCTGACAGTAAATGTGGTGGGAGAGCAAAACAGCCGTTTCAGAGCGATAGGACGCTCTTTTTTGCACATTTCGACTTAAAAAGGCCCTGTCCTCACTGAATATTGAGCTGCAATGTGTGATTTGGATGAGGTTTTATCATTACAAGCTCGCATGGGATGTGTAATGAGGGAAAAAGCATGATTTTTATCCTCCACGAGAGGGGCCCTGACAGCGCCCCATTCATCCGGCTGAACGCGCACCCTCGCCGGCTTCCACTGCTCGGGCGAGCCGCTAGGATTGCTCTGCCCCACCGGTCCCGTTCCAAGCCAGCTACCTGCTTGAAACTGCACAATATGCTCACAAGCACCCTGTTCTTCACATGCAGAGGCAAGAAAGAGGCAGAATCGGTCTAATTCGGCCAGTCTGACAGTAAATGTGGTGGAGAGCAAAACAGCCGTTTCAGAGCGATAGGACGCTTTTTTTGCACATTTCGACTTAAAAAGGCCCTGTCCTCACTGAATATTGAGCTGCAATGTGTGATTTGGATGAGGTTTTATCATTACAAGCTCGCATGGGATGTGTAATGAGGGAAAAAGCATGATTTTTATCCTCCACGAGAGGGGCCCTGACAGCGCCCCATTCATCCGGCTGAACGCGCACCCTCGCCGGCTTCCACTGCTCGGGCGAGCCGCTAGGATTGCTCTGCCCCACCGGTCCCGTTCCAAGCCAGCTACCTGCTTGAAACTGCACAATATGCTCACAAGCACCCTGTTCTTCACATGCAGAGGCAAGAAAGAGGCAGAATCGGTCTAATTCGGCCAGTCTGACAGTAAATGTGGTGGAGAGCAAAACAGCCGTTTCAGAGCGATAGGACGCTTTTTTTGCACATTTCGACTTAAAAAGGCCCTGTCCTCACTGAATATTGAGCTGCAATGTGTGATTTGGATGAGGTTTTATCATTACAAGCTCGCATGGGATGTGTAATGAGGGAAAAAGCATGATTTTTATCCTCCACGAGAGGGGCCCTGACAGCGCCCCATTCATCCGGCTGAACGCGCACCCTCGCCGGCTTCCACTGCTCGGGCGAGCCGCTAGGATTGCTCTGCCCCACCGGTCCCGTTCCAAGCCAGCTACCTGCTTGAAACTGCACAATATGCTCACAAGCACCCTGTTCTTCACATGCAGAGGCAAGAAAGAGGCAGAATCGGTCTAATTCGGCCAGTCTGACAGTAAATGTGGTGGAGAGCAAAACAGCCGTTTCAGAGCGATAGGACGCTTTTTTTGCACATTTCGACTTAAAAAGGCCCTGTCCTCACTGAATATTGAGCTGCAATGTGTGATTTGGATGAGGTTTTATCATTACAAGCTCGCATGGGATGTGTAATGAGGGAAAAAGCATGATTTTTATCCTCCACGAGAGGGGCCCTGACAGCGCCCCCATTCATCCGGCTGAACGCGCACCCTCGCCGGCTTCCACTGCTCGGGCGAGCCGCTAGGATTGCTCTGCCCCACCGGTCCCGTTCCAAGCCAGCTACCTGCTTGAAACTGCACAATATGCTCACAAGCACCCTGTTCTTCACATGCAGAGGCAAGAAAGAGGCAGAATCGGTCCTAATTCGGCCAGTCTGACAGTAAATGTGGTGGAGAGCAAAACAGCCGTTTCAGAGCGATAGGACGCTTTTTTTGCACATTTCGACTTAAAAAGGCCTGTCCTCACTGAATATTGAGCTGCAATGTGTGATTTGGATGAGGTTTTATCATTACAAGCTCGCATGGGATGTGTAATGAGGGAAAAAGCATGATTTTTATCCTCCACGAGAGGGGCCCTGACAGCGCCCCATTCATCCGGCTGAACGCGCACCCTCGCCGGCTTCCACTGCTCGGGCGAGCCGCTAGGATTGCTCTGCCCCACCGGTCCCCGTTCCAAGCCAGCTACCTGCTTGAAACTGCACAATATGCTCACAAGCACCCTGTTCTTCACATGCAGAGGCAAGAAAGAGGCAGAATCGGTCTAATTCGGCCAGTCTGACAGTAAATGTGGTGGAGAGCAAAACAGCCGTTTCAGAGCGATAGGACGCTTTTTTTTGCACATTTCGACTTAAAAAGGCCCTGTCCTCACTGAATATTGAGCTGCAATGTGTGATTTGGATGAGGTTTTATCATTACAAGCTCGCATGGGATGTGTAATGAGGGAAAAAGCATGATTTTTATCCTCCACGAGAGGGGCCCTGACAGCGCCCCATTCATCCGGCTGAACGCGCACCCTCGCCGGCTTCCACTGCTCGGGCGAGCCGCTAGGATTGCTCTGCCCCACCGGTCCCGTTCCAAGCCAGCTACCTGCTTGAAACCGCACAATATGCTCACAAGCACCCTGTTCTTCACATGCAGAGGCAAGAAAGAGGCAGAATCGGTCTAATTCGGCCAGTCTGACAGTAAATGTGGTGGAGAGCAAAACAGCCGTTTCAGAGCGATAGGACGCTTTTTTTGCACATTTCGACTTAAAAAGGCCCTGTCCTCACTGAATATTGAGCTGCAATGTGTGATTTGGATGAGGTTTTATCATTACAAGCTCGCATGGGATGTGTAATGAGGGAAAAAGCATGATTTTTATCCTCCACGAGAGGGGCCCTGACAGCGCCCCATTCATCCGGCTGAACGCGCACCCTCGCCGGCTTCCACTGCTCGGGCGAGCCGCTAGGATTGCTCTGCCCCACCGGTCCCGTTCCAAGCCAGCTACCTGCTTGAAACCGCACAATATGCTCACAAGCACCCTGTTCTTCACATGCAGAGGCAAGAAAGAGGCAGAATCGGTCTAATTCGGCCAGTCTGACAGTAAATGTGGTGGAGAGCAAAACAGCCGTTTCAGAGCGATAGGACGCTTTTTTTTGCACATTTCGACTTAAAAAGGCCCTGTCCTCACTGAATAGTGAGCTGCAATGTGTGATTTGGATGAGGTTTTATCATTACAAG
>NW_028181594.1:0-55811 GCF_963514085.1 Chelon labrosus | reverse complement strand
TCAGAGCGATAGGATGCTGTTTTGCACATTTCGACTTAAAAAGGCCCTGTCCTCACTGAATATTGAGCTGCAATGTGTGATTTGGATCAGGTTTTATCATTACAAGCTCGCATGGGATGTGTAATGAGGGAAAAAGCATGATTTTTATCCTCCACGAGAGGGGCCCTGACAGCGCCCCATTCATCCGGCTGAACGCGCACCCTCGCCGGCTTCCACTGCTCGGGCGAGCCGCTAGGATTGCTCTGCCCCACCGGTCCCGTTCCAAGCCAGCTACCTGCTTGAAACTGCACAATATGCTCACAAGCACCCTGTTCTTCACATGTAGAGGCAAGAAAGAGGCAGAATCGGTCTAATTCGGCCAGTCTGACAGTAAATGTGGTGGAGAGCAAAACAGCCGTTTCAGAGCGATAGGATGCTTTTTTGCACATTTCGACTTAAAAAGGCCCTGTCCTCACTGAATATTGAGCTGCAATGTGTGATTTGGATGAGGTTTTATCATTACAAGCTCGCATGGGATGTGTAATGAGGGAAAAAGCATGATTTTTATCCTCCACGAGAGGGGCCCTGACAGCGCCCCATTCATCCGGCTGAACGCGCACCCTCGCCGGCTTCCACTGCTCGGGCGAGCCGCTAGGATTGCTCTGCCCCACCGGTCCCGTTCCAAGCCAGCTACCTGCTTGAAACTGCACAATATGCTCACAAGCACCCTGTTCTTCACATGTAGAGGCAAGAAAGAGGCAGAATCGGTCTAATTCGGCCAGTCTGACAGTAAATGTGGTGGAGAGCAAAACAGCCGTTTCAGAGCGATAGGATGCTGTTTTGCACATTTCGACTTAAAAAGGCCCTGTCCTCACTGAATATTGAGCTGCAATGTGTGATTTGGATCAGGTTTTATCATTACAAGCTCGCATGGGATGTGTAATGAGGGAAAAAGCATGATTTTTATCCTCCACGAGAGGGGCCCTGACAGCGCCCCATTCATCCGGCTGAACGCGCACCCTCGCCGGCTTCCACTGCTCGGGCGAGCCGCTAGGATTGCTCTGCCCCACCGGTCCCGTTCCAAGCCAGCTACCTGCTGGAAACTGCACAATATGCTCACAAGCACCCTGTTCTTCACATGTAGAGGCAAGAAAGAGGCAGAATCGGTCTAATTCGGCCAGTCTGACAGTAAATGTGGTGGAGAGCAAAACAGCCGTTTCAGAGCGATAGGATGCTGTTTTGCACATTTCGACTTAAAAAGGCCCTGTCCTCACTGAATATTGAGCTGCAATGTGTGATTTGGATCAGGTTTTATCATTACAAGCTCGCATGGGATGTGTAATGAGGGAAAAAGCATGATTTTTATCCTCCACGAGAGGGGCCCTGACAGCGCCCCATTCATCCGGCTGAACGCGCACCCTCGCCGGCTTCCACTGCTCGGGCGAGCCGCTAGGATTGCTCTGCCCCACCGGTCCCGTTCCAAGCCAGCTACCTGCTGGAAACTGCACAATATGCTCACAAGCACCCTGTTCTTCACATGTAGAGGCAAGAAAGAGGCAGAATCGGTCTAATTCGGCCAGTCTGACAGTAAATGTGGTGGAGAGCAAAACAGCCGTTTCAGAGCGATAGGATGCTGTTTTGCACATTTCGACTTAAAAAGGCCCTGTCCTCACTGAATATTGAGCTGCAATGTGTGATTTGGATCAGGTTTTATCATTACAAGCTCGCATGGGATGTGTAATGAGGGAAAAAGCATGATTTTTATCCTCCACGAGAGGGGCCCTGACAGCGCCCCATTCATCCGGCTGAACGCGCACCCTCGCCGGCTTCCACTGCTCGGGCGAGCCGCTAGGATTGCTCTGCCCCACCGGTCCCGTTCCAAGCCAGCTACCTGCTGGAAACTGCACAATATGCTCACAAGCACCCTGTTCTTCACATGTAGAGGCAAGAAAGAGGCAGAATCGGTCTAATTCGGCCAGTCTGACAGTAAATGTGGTGGAGAGCAAAACAGCCGTTTCAGAGCGATAGGATGCTGTTTTGCACATTTCGACTTAAAAAGGCCCTGTCCTCACTGAATATTGAGCTGCAATGTGTGATTTGGATCAGGTTTTATCATTACAAGCTCGCATGGGATGTGTAATGAGGGAAAAAGCATGATTTTTATCCTCCACGAGAGGGGCCCTGACAGCGCCCCATTCATCCGGCTGAACGCGCACCCTCGCCGGCTTCCACTGCTCGGGCGAGCCGCTAGGATTGCTCTGCCCCACCGGTCCCGTTCCAAGCCAGCTACCTGCTGGAAACTGCACAATATGCTCACAAGCACCCTGTTCTTCACATGTAGAGGCAAGAAAGAGCAGAATCGGTCTAATTCGGCCAGTCTGACAGTAAATGTGGTGGAGAGCAAAACAGCCGTTTCAGAGCGATAGGATGCTGTTTTGCACATTTCGACTTAAAAAGGCCCTGTCCTCACTGAATATTGAGCTGCAATGTGTGATTTGGATCAGGTTTTATCATTACAAGCTCGCATGGATGTGTAATGAGGGAAAAAGCATGATTTTTATCCTCCACGAGAGGGGCCCTGACAGCGCCCCATTCATCCGGCTGAACGCGCACCCTCGCCGGCTTCCACTGCTCGGGCGAGCCGCTAGGATTGCTCTGCCCCACCGGTCCCGTTCCAAGCCAGCTACCTGCTGGAAACTGCACAATATGCTCACAAGCACCCTGTTCTTCACATGTAGAGGCAAGAAAGAGGCAGAATCGGTCTAATTCGGCCAGTCTGACAGTAAATGTGGTGGAGAGCAAAACAGCCGTTTCAGAGCGATAGGATGCTGTTTTGCACATTTCGACTTAAAAAGGCCCTGTCCTCACTGAATATTGAGCTGCAATGTGTGATTTGGATCAGGTTTTATCATTACAAGCTCGCATGGGATGTGTAATGAGGGAAAAAGCATGATTTTTATCCTCCACGAGAGGGGCCCTGACAGCGCCCCATTCATCCGGCTGAACGCGCACCCTCGCCGGCTTCCACTGCTCGGGCGAGCCGCTAGGATTGCTCTGCCCCACCGGTCCCGTTCCAAGCCAGCTACCTGCTGGAAACTGCACAATATGCTCACAAGCACCCTGTTCTTCACATGTAGAGGCAAGAAAGAGGCAGAATCGGTCTAATTCGGCCAGTCTGACAGTAAATGTGGTGGAGAGCAAAACAGCCGTTTCAGAGCGATAGGATGCTGTTTTGCACATTTCGACTTAAAAAGGCCCTGTCCTCACTGAATATTGAGCTGCAATGTGTGATTTGGATGAGGTTTTATCATTACAAGCTCGCATGGGATGTGTAATGAGGGAAAAAGCATGATTTTTATCCTCCACGAGAGGGGCCCTGACAGCGCCCCATTCATCCGGCTGAACGCGCACCCTCGCCGGCTTCCACTGCTCGGGCGAGCCGCTAGGATTGCTCTGCCCCACCGGTCCCGTTCCAAGCCAGCTACCTGCTTGAAACTGCACAATATGCTCACAAGCACCCTGTTCTTCACATGTAGAGGCAAGAAAGAGGCAGAATCGGTCTAATTCGGCCAGTCTGACAGTAAATGTGGTGGAGA
Organism: Chelon labrosus; assembly: GCF_963514085.1. Lineage (NCBI taxonomy): Eukaryota > Metazoa > Chordata > Actinopteri > Mugiliformes > Mugilidae > Chelon > Chelon labrosus. The sequence continues at coordinate 52,236 of NW_028181594.1, read as the reverse complement.
GCAAAACAGCCGTTTCAGAGCGATAGGATGCTGTTTTGCACATTTCGACTTAAAAAGGCCCTGTCCTCACTGAATATTGAGCTGCAATGTGTGATTTGGATCAGGTTTTATCATTACAAGCTCGCATGGGATGTGTAATGAGGGAAAAAGCATGATTTTTATCCTCCACGAGAGGGGGCCCTGACAGCGCCCCATTCATCCGGCTGAACGCGCACCCTCGCCGGCTTCCACTGCTCGGGCGAGCCGCTAGGATTGCTCTGCCCCACCGGTCCCGTTCCAAGCCAGCTACCTGCTTGAAACTGCACAATATGCTCACAAGCACCCTGTTCTTCACATGTAGAGGCAAGAAAGAGGCAGAATCGGTCTAATTCGGCCAGTCTGACAGTAAATGTGGTGGAGAGCAAAACAGCCGTTTCAGAGCGATAGGATGCTGTTTGCACATTTCGACTTAAAAAGGCCCTGTCCTCACTGAATATTGAGCTGCAATGTGTGATTTGGATGAGGTTTTATCATTACAAGCTCGCATGGGATGTGTAATGAGGGAAAAAGCATGATTTTTATCCTCCACGAGAGGGGCCCTGACAGCGCCCCATTCATCCGGCTGAACGCGCACCCTCGCCGGCTTCCACTGCTCGGGCGAGCCGCTAGGATTGCTCTGCCCCACCGGTCCCGTTCCAAGCCAGCTACCTGCTTGAAACTGCACAATATGCTCACAAGCACCCTGTTCTTCACATGTAGAGGCAAGAAAGAGGCAGAATCGGTCTAATTCGGCCAGTCTGACAGTAAATGTGGTGGAGAGCAAAACAGCCGTTTCAGAGCGATAGGATGCTGTTTTGCACATTTCGACTTAAAAAGGCCCTGTCCTCACTGAATATTGAGCTGCAATGTGTGATTTGGATGAGGTTTTATCATTACAAGCTCGCATGGGATGTGTAATGAGGGAAAAAGCATGATTTTTATCCTCCACGAGAGGGGCCCTGACAGCGCCCCATTCATCCGGCTGAACGCGCACCCTCGCCGGCTTCCACTGCTCGGGCGAGCCGCTAGGATTGCTCTGCCCCACCGGTCCCGTTCCAAGCCAGCTACCTGCTTGAAACTGCACAATATGCTCACAAGCACCCTGTTCTTCACATGTAGAGGCAAGAAAGAGGCAGAATCGGTCTAATTCGGCCAGTCTGACAGTAAATGTGGTGGAGAGCAAAACAGCCGTTTCAGAGCGATAGGATGCTGTTTTGCACATTTCGACTTAAAAAGGCCCTGTCCTCACTGAATATTGAGCTGCAATGTGTGATTTGGATCAGGTTTTATCATTACAAGCTCGCATGGGATGTGTAATGAGGGAAAAAGCATGATTTTTATCCTCCACGAGAGGGGCCCTGACAGCGCCCCATTCATCCGGCTGAACGCGCACCCTCGCCGGCTTCCACTGCTCGGGCGAGCCGCTAGGATTGCTCTGCCCCACCGGTCCCGTTCCAAGCCAGCTACCTGCTTGAAACTGCACAATATGCTCACAAGCACCCTGTTCTTCACATGTAGAGGCAAGAAAGAGGCAGAATCGGTCTAATTCGGCCAGTCTGACAGTAAATGTGGTGGAGAGCAAAACAGCCGTTTCAGAGCGATAGGATGCTTTTTTGCACATTTCGACTTAAAAAGGCCCTGTCCTCACTGAATATTGAGCTGCAATGTGTGATATGGATGAGGTTTTATCATTACAAGCTCGCATGGGATGTGTAATGAGGGAAAAAGCATGATTTTTATCCTCCACGAGAGGGGCCCTGACAGCGCCCCATTCATCCGGCTGAACGCGCACCCTCGCCGGCTTCCACTGCTCGGGCGAGCCGCTAGGATTGCTCTGCCCCACCGGTCCCGTTCCAAGCCAGCTACCTGCTGGAAACTGCACAATATGCTCACAAGCACCCTGTTCTTCACATGTAGAGGCAAGAAAGAGGCAGAATCGGTCTAATTCGGCCAGTCTGACAGTAAATGTGGTGGAGAGCAAAACAGCCGTTTCAGAGCGATAGGATGCTGTTTTGCACATTTCGACTTAAAAAGGCCCTGTCCTCACTGAATATTGAGCTGCAATGTGTGATTTGGATGAGGTTTTATCATTACAAGCTCGCATGGGATGTGTAATGAGGGAAAAAGCATGATTTTTATCCTCCACGAGAGGGGCCCTGACAGCGCCCCATTCATCCGGCTGAACGCGCACCCTCGCCGGCTTCCACTGCTCGGGCGAGCCGCTAGGATTGCTCTGCCCCACCGGTCCCGTTCCAAGCCAGCTACCTGCTGGAAACTGCACAATATGCTCACAAGCACCCTGTTCTTCACATGTAGAGGCAAGAAAGAGGCAGAATCGGTCTAATTCGGCCAGTCTGACAGTAAATGTGGTGGAGAGCAAAACAGCCGTTTCAGAGCGATAGGATGCTGTTTTGCACATTTCGACTTAAAAAGGCCCTGTCCTCACTGAATATTGAGCTGCAATGTGTGATTTGGATCAGGTTTTATCATTACAAGCTCGCATGGGATGTGTAATGAGGGAAAAAGCATGATTTTTATCCTCCACGAGAGGGGCCCTGACAGCGCCCCATTCATCCGGCTGAACGCGCACCCTCGCCGGCTTCCACTGCTCGGGCGAGCCGCTAGGATTGCTCTGCCCCACCGGTCCCGTTCCAAGCCAGCTACCTGCTTGAAACTGCACAATATGCTCACAAGCACCCTGTTCTTCACATGTAGAGGCAAGAAAGAGGCAGAATCGGTCTAATTCGGCCAGTCTGACAGTAAATGTGGTGGAGAGCAAAACAGCCGTTTCAGAGCGATAGGATGCTGTTTTGCACATTTCGACTTAAAAAGGCCCTGTCCTCACTGAATATTGAGCTGCAATGTGTGATTTGGATGAGGTTTTATCATTACAAGCTCGCATGGGATGTGTAATGAGGGAAAAAGCATGATTTTTATCCTCCACGAGAGGGGCCCTGACAGCGCCCCATTCATCCGGCTGAACGCGCACCCTCGCCGGCTTCCACTGCTCGGGCGAGCCGCTAGGATTGCTCTGCCCCCCCGGTCCCGTTCCAAGGCAGCTACCTGCTTGAAACTGCACAATATGCTCACAAGCACCCTGTTCTTCACATGTAGAGGCAAGAAAGAGGCAGAATCGGTCTAATTCGGCCAGTCTGACAGTAAATGTGGTGGAGAGCAAAACAGCCGTTTCAGAGCGATAGGATGCTTTTTTGCACATTTCGACTTAAAAAGGCCCTGTCCTCACTGAATATTGAGCTGCAATGTGTGATTTGGATGAGGTTTTATCATTACAAGCTCGCATGGGATGTGTAATGAGGGAAAAAGCATGATTTTTATCCTCCACGAGAGGGGCCCTGACAGCGCCCCATTCATCCGGCTGAACGCGCACCCTCGCCGGCTTCCACTGCTCGGGCGAGCCGCTAGGATTGCTCTGCCCCACCGGTCCCGTTCCAAGCCAGCTACCTGCTTGAAACTGCACAATATGCTCACAAGCACCCTGTTCTTCACATGTAGAGGCAAGAAAGAGGCAGAATCGGTCTAATTCGGCCAGTCTGACAGTAAATGTGGTGGAGAGCAAAACAGCCGTTTCAGAGCGATAGGATGCTGTTTTGCACATTTCGACTTAAAAAGGCCCTGTCCTCACTGAATATTGAGCTGCAATGTGTGATTTGGATGAGGTTTTATCATTACAAGCTCGCATGGGATGTGTAATGAGGGAAAAAGCATGATTTTTATCCTCCACGAGAGGGGCCCTGACAGCGCCCCATTCATCCGGCTGAACGCGCACCCTCGCCGGCTTCCACTGCTCGGGCGAGCCGCTAGGATTGCTCTGCCCCACCGGTCCCGTTCCAAGCCAGCTACCTGCTTGAAACTGCACAATATGCTCACAAGCACCCTGTTCTTCACATGTAGAGGCAAGAAAGAGGCAGAATCGGTCTAATTCGGCCAGTCTGACAGTAAATGTGGTGGAGAGCAAAACAGCCGTTTCAGAGCGATAGGATGCTGTTTTGCACATTTCGACTTAAAAAGGCCCTGTCCTCACTGAATATTGAGCTGCAATGTGTGATTTGGATCAGGTTTTATCATTACAAGCTCGCATGGGATGTGTAATGAGGGAAAAAGCATGATTTTTATCCTCCACGAGAGGGGCCCTGACAGCGCCCCATTCATCCGGCTGAACGCGCACCCTCGCCGGCTTCCACTGCTCGGGCGAGCCGCTAGGATTGCTCTGCCCCACCGGTCCCGTTCCAAGGCAGCTACCTGCTTGAAACTGCACAATATGCTCACAAGCACCCTGTTCTTCACATGTAGAGGCAAGAAAGAGGCAGAATCGGTCTAATTCGGCCAGTCTGACAGTAAATGTGGTGGAGAGCAAAACAGCCGTTTCAGAGCGATAGGATGCTGTTTTGCACATTTCGACTTAAAAAGGCCCTGTCCTCACTGAATATTGAGCTGCAATGTGTGATTTGGATCAGGTTTTATCATTACAAGCTCGCATGGGATGTGTAATGAGGGAAAAAGCATGATTTTTATCCTCCACGAGAGGGGCCCTGACAGCGCCCCATTCATCCGGCTGAACGCGCACCCTCGCCGGCTTCCACTGCTCGGGCGAGCCGCTAGGATTGCTCTGCCCCACCGGTCCCGTTCCAAGCCAGCTACCTGCTTGAAACTGCACAATATGCTCACAAGCACCCTGTTCTTCACATGTAGAGGCAAGAAAGAGGCAGAATCGGTCTAATTCGGCCAGTCTGACAGTAAATGTGGTGGAGAGCAAAACAGCCGTTTCAGAGCGATAGGATGCTGTTTTGCACATTTCGACTTAAAAAGGCCCTGTCCTCACTGAATATTGAGCTGCAATGTGTGATTTGGATCAGGTTTTATCATTACAAGCTCGCATGGGATGTGTAATGAGGGAAAAAGCATGATTTTTATCCTCCACGAGAGGGGCCCTGACAGCGCCCCATTCATCCGGCTGAACGCGCACCCTCGCCGGCTTCCACTGCTCGGGCGAGCCGCTAGGATTGCTCTGCCCCACCGGTCCCGTTCCAAGGCAGCTACCTGCTTGAAACTGCACAATATGCTCACAAGCACCCTGTTCTTCACATGTAGAGGCAAGAAAGAGGCAGAATCGGTCTAATTCGGCCAGTCTGACAGTAAATGTGGTGGAGAGCAAAACAGCCGTTTCAGAGCGATAGGATGCTGTTTTGCACATTTCGACTTAAAAAGGCCCTGTCCTCACTGAATATTGAGCTGCAATGTGTGATTTGGATCAGGTTTTATCATTACAAGCTCGCATGGGATGTGTAATGAGGGAAAAAGCATGATTTTTATCCTCCACGAGAGGGGCCCTGACAGCGCCCCATTCATCCGGCTGAACGCGCACCCTCGCCGGCTTCCACTGCTCGGGCGAGCCGCTAGGATTGCTCTGCCCCACCGGTCCCGTTCCAAGGCAGCTACCTGCTTGAAACTGCACAATATGCTCACAAGCACCCTGTTCTTCACATGTAGAGGCAAGAAAGAGGCAGAATCGGTCTAATTCGGCCAGTCTGACAGTAAATGTGGTGGAGAGCAAAACAGCCGTTTCAGAGCGATAGGATGCTGTTTTGCACATTTCGACTTAAAAAGGCCCTGTCCTCACTGAATATTGAGCTGCAATGTGTGATTTGGATCAGGTTTTATCATTACAAGCTCGCATGGGATGTGTAATGAGGGAAAAAGCATGATTTTTATCCTCCACGAGAGGGGCCCTGACAGCGCCCCATTCATCCGGCTGAACGCGCACCCTCGCCGGCTTCCACTGCTCGGGCGAGCCGCTAGGATTGCTCTGCCCCACCGGTCCCGTTCCAAGCCAGCTACCTGCTTGAAACTGCACAATATGCTCACAAGCACCCTGTTCTTCACATGTAGAGGCAAGAAAGAGGCAGAATCGGTCTAATTCGGCCAGTCTGACAGTAAATGTGGTGGAGAGCAAAACAGCCGTTTCAGAGCGATAGGATGCTGTTTTGCACATTTCGACTTAAAAAGGCCCTGTCCTCACTGAATATTGAGCTGCAATGTGTGATTTGGATCAGGTTTTATCATTACAAGCTCGCATGGGATGTGTAATGAGGGAAAAAGCATGATTTTTATCCTCCACGAGAGGGGCCCTGACAGCGCCCCATTCATCCGGCTGAACGCGCACCCTCGCCGGCTTCCACTGCTCGGGCGAGCCGCTAGGATTGCTCTGCCCCACCGGTCCCGTTCCAAGGCAGCTACCTGCTTGAAACTGCACAATATGCTCACAAGCACCCTGTTCTTCACATGTAGAGGCAAGAAAGAGGCAGAATCGGTCTAATTCGGCCAGTCTGACAGTAAATGTGGTGGAGAGCAAAACAGCCGTTTCAGAGCGATAGGATGCTGTTTTGCACATTTCGACTTAAAAAGGCCCTGTCCTCACTGAATATTGAGCTGCAATGTGTGATTTGGATCAGGTTTTATCATTACAAGCTCGCATGGGATGTGTAATGAGGGAAAAAGCATGATTTTTATCCTCCACGAGAGGGGCCCTGACAGCGCCCCATTCATCCGGCTGAACGCGCACCCTCGCCGGCTTCCACTGCTCGGGCGAGCCGCTAGGATTGCTCTGCCCCACCGGTCCCGTTCCAAGCCAGCTACCTGCTTGAAACTGCACAATATGCTCACAAGCACCCTGTTCTTCACATGTAGAGGCAAGAAAGAGGCAGAATCGGTCTAATTCGGCCAGTCTGACAGTAAATGTGGTGGAGAGCAAAACAGCCGTTTCAGAGCGATAGGATGCTGTTTTGCACATTTCGACTTAAAAAGGCCCTGTCCTCACTGAATATTGAGCTGCAATGTGTGATTTGGATGAGGTTTTATCATTACAAGCTCGCATGGGATGTGTAATGAGGGAAAAAGCATGATTTTTATCCTCCACGAGAGGGGCCCTGACAGCGCCCCATTCATCCGGCTGAACGCGCACCCTCGCCGGCTTCCACTGCTCGGGCGAGCCGCTAGGATTGCTCTGCCCCACCGGTCCCGTTCCAAGGCAGCTACCTGCTTGAAACTCCACAATATGCTCACAAGCACCCTGTTCTTCACATGTAGAGGCAAGAAAGAGGCAGAATCGGTCTAATTCGGCCAGTCTGACAGTAAATGTGGTGGAGAGCAAAACAGCCGTTTCAGAGCGATAGGATGCTGTTTTGCACATTTCGACTTAAAAAGGCCCTGTCCTCACTGAATATTGAGCTGCAATGTGTGATTTGGATCAGGTTTTATCATTACAAGCTCGCATGGGATGTGTAATGAGGGAAAAAGCATGATTTTTATCCTCCACGAGAGGGGCCCTGACAGCGCCCCATTCATCCGGCTGAACGCGCACCCTCGCCGGCTTCCACTGCTCGGGCGAGCCGCTAGGATTGCTCTGCCCCACCGGTCCCGTTCCAAGGCAGCTACCTGCTTGAAACTGCACAATATGCTCACAAGCACCCTGTTCTTCACATGTAGAGGCAAGAAAGAGGCAGAATCGGTCTAATTCGGCCAGTCTGACAGTAAATGTGGTGGAGAGCAAAACAGCCGTTTCAGAGCGATAGGATGCTGTTTTGCACATTTCGACTTAAAAAGGCCCTGTCCTCACTGAATATTGAGCTGCAATGTGTGATTTGGATCAGGTTTTATCATTACAAGCTCGCATGGGATGTGTAATGAGGGAAAAAGCATGATTTTTATCCTCCACGAGAGGGGCCCTGACAGCGCCCCATTCATCCGGCTGAACGCGCACCCTCGCCGGCTTCCACTGCTCGGGCGAGCCGCTAGGATTGCTCTGCCCCACCGGTCCCGTTCCAAGCCAGCTACCTGCTTGAAACTGCACAATATGCTCACAAGCACCCTGTTCTTCACATGTAGAGGCAAGAAAGAGGCAGAATCGGTCTAATTCGGCCAGTCTGACAGTAAATGTGGTGGAGAGCAAAACAGCCGTTTCAGAGCGATAGGATGCTGTTTTGCACATTTCGACTTAAAAAGGCCCTGTCCTCACTGAATATTGAGCTGCAATGTGTGATTTGGATCAGGTTTTATCATTACAAGCTCGCATGGGATGTGTAATGAGGGAAAAAGCATGATTTTTATCCTCCACGAGAGGGGCCCTGACAGCGCCCCATTCATCCGGCTGAACGCGCACCCTCGCCGGCTTCCACTGCTCGGGCGAGCCGCTAGGATTGCTCTGCCCCACCGGTCCCGTTCCAAGGCAGCTACCTGCTTGAAACTGCACAATATGCTCACAAGCACCCTGTTCTTCACATGTAGAGGCAAGAAAGAGGCAGAATCGGTCTAATTCGGCCAGTCTGACAGTAAATGTGGTGGAGAGCAAAACAGCCGTTTCAGAGCGATAGGATGCTGTTTTGCACATTTCGACTTAAAAAGGCCCTGTCCTCACTGAATATTGAGCTGCAATGTGTGATTTGGATCAGGTTTTATCATTACAAGCTCGCATGGGATGTGTAATGAGGGAAAAAGCATGATTTTTATCCTCCACGAGAGGGGCCCTGACAGCGCCCCATTCATCCGGCTGAACGCGCACCCTCGCCGGCTTCCACTGCTCGGGCGAGCCGCTAGGATTGCTCTGCCCCACCGGTCCCGTTCCAAGGCAGCTACCTGCTTGAAACTGCACAATATGCTCACAAGCACCCTGTTCTTCACATGTAGAGGCAAGAAAGAGGCAGAATCGGTCTAATTCGGCCAGTCTGACAGTAAATGTGGTGGAGAGCAAAACAGCCGTTTCAGAGCGATAGGATGCTGTTTTGCACATTTCGACTTAAAAAGGCCCTGTCCTCACTGAATATTGAGCTGCAATGTGTGATTTGGATCAGGTTTTATCATTACAAGCTCGCATGGGATGTGTAATGAGGGAAAAAGCATGATTTTTATCCTCCACGAGAGGGGCCCTGACAGCGCCCCATTCATCCGGCTGAACGCGCACCCTCGCCGGCTTCCACTGCTCGGGCGAGCCGCTAGGATTGCTCTGCCCCACCGGTCCCGTTCCAAGCCAGCTACCTGCTTGAAACTGCACAATATGCTCACAAGCACCCTGTTCTTCACATGTAGAGGCGAGAAAGAGGCAGAATCGGTCTAATTCGGCCAGTCTGACAGTAAATGTGGTGGAGAGCAAAACAGCCGTTTCAGAGCGATAGGATGCTGTTTTGCACATTTCGACTTAAAAAGGCCCTGTCCTCACTGAATATTGAGCTGCAATGTGTGATTTGGATCAGGTTTTATCATTACAAGCTCGCATGGGATGTGTAATGAGGGAAAAAGCATGATTTTTATCCTCCACGAGAGGGGCCCTGACAGCGCCCCATTCATCCGGCTGAACGCGCACCCTCGCCGGCTTCCACTGCTCGGGCGAGCCGCTAGGATTGCTCTGCCCCACCGGTCCCGTTCCAAGGCAGCTACCTGCTTGAAACTGCACAATATGCTCACAAGCACCCTGTTCTTCACATGTAGAGGCAAGAAAGAGGCAGAATCGGTCTAATTCGGCCAGTCTGACAGTAAATGTGGTGGAGAGCAAAACAGCCGTTTCAGAGCGATAGGATGCTGTTTTGCACATTTCGACTTAAAAAGGCCCTGTCCTCACTGAATATTGAGCTGCAATGTGTGATTTGGATCAGGTTTTATCATTACAAGCTCGCATGGGATGTGTAATGAGGGAAAAAGCATGATTTTTATCCTCCACGAGAGGGGCCCTGACAGCGCCCCATTCATCCGGCTGAACGCGCACCCTCGCCGGCTTCCACTGCTCGGGCGAGCCGCTAGGATTGCTCTGCCCCACCGGTCCCGTTCCAAGGCAGCTACCTGCTTGAAACTCCACAATATGCTCACAAGCACCCTGTTCTTCACATGTAGAGGCAAGAAAGAGGCAGAATCGGTCTAATTCGGCCAGTCTGACAGTAAATGTGGTGGAGAGCAAAACAGCCGTTTCAGAGCGATAGGATGCTGTTTTGCACATTTCGACTTAAAAAGGCCCTGTCCTCACTGAATATTGAGCTGCAATGTGTGATTTGGATCAGGTTTTATCATTACAAGCTCGCATGGGATGTGTAATGAGGGAAAAAGCATGATTTTTATCCTCCACGAGAGGGGCCCTGACAGCGCCCCATTCATCCGGCTGAACGCGCACCCTCGCCGGCTTCCACTGCTCGGGCGAGCCGCTAGGATTGCTCTGCCCCACCGGTCCCGTTCCAAGCCAGCTACCTGCTTGAAACTGCACAATATGCTCACAAGCACCCTGTTCTTCACATGTAGAGGCAAGAAAGAGGCAGAATCGGTCTAATTCGGCCAGTCTGACAGTAAATGTGGTGGAGAGCAAAACAGCCGTTTCAGAGCGATAGGATGCTGTTTTGCACATTTCGACTTAAAAAGGCCCTGTCCTCACTGAATATTGAGCTGCAATGTGTGATTTGGATCAGGTTTTATCATTACAAGCTCGCATGGGATGTGTAATGAGGGAAAAAGCATGATTTTTATCCTCCACGAGAGGGGCCCTGACAGCGCCCCATTCATCCGGCTGAACGCGCACCCTCGCCGGCTTCCACTGCTCGGGCGAGCCGCTAGGATTGCTCTGCCCCACCGGTCCCGTTCCAAGCCAGCTACCTGCTTGAAACTGCACAATATGCTCACAAGCACCCTGTTCTTCACATGTAGAGGCAAGAAAGAGGCAGAATCGGTCTAATTCGGCCAGTCTGACAGTAAATGTGGTGGAGAGCAAAACAGCCGTTTCAGAGCGATAGGATGCTGTTTTGCACATTTCGACTTAAAAAGGCCCTGTCCTCACTGAATATTGAGCTGCAATGTGTGATTTGGATCAGGTTTTATCATTACAAGCTCGCATGGGATGTGTAATGAGGGAAAAAGCATGATTTTTATCCTCCACGAGAGGGGCCCTGACAGCGCCCCATTCATCCGGCTGAACGCGCACCCTCGCCGGCTTCCACTGCTCGGGCGAGCCGCTAGGATTGCTCTGCCCCACCGGTCCCGTTCCAAGGCAGCTACCTGCTTGAAACTGCACAATATGCTCACAAGCACCCTGTTCTTCACATGTAGAGGCAAGAAAGAGGCAGAATCGGTCTAATTCGGCCAGTCTGACAGTAAATGTGGTGGAGAGCAAAACAGCCGTTTCAGAGCGATAGGATGCTGTTTTGCACATTTCGACTTAAAAAGGCCCTGTCCTCACTGAATATTGAGCTGCAATGTGTGATTTGGATCAGGTTTTATCATTACAAGCTCGCATGGGATGTGTAATGAGGGAAAAAGCATGATTTTTATCCTCCACGAGAGGGGCCCTGACAGCGCCCCATTCATCCGGCTGAACGCGCACCCTCGCCGGCTTCCACTGCTCGGGCGAGCCGCTAGGATTGCTCTGCCCCACCGGTCCCGTTCCAAGCCAGCTACCTGCTTGAAACTGCACAATATGCTCACAAGCACCCTGTTCTTCACATGTAGAGGCAAGAAAGAGGCAGAATCGGTCTAATTCGGCCAGTCTGACAGTAAATGTGGTGGAGAGCAAAACAGCCGTTTCAGAGCGATAGGATGCTGTTTTGCACATTTCGACTTAAAAAGGCCCTGTCCTCACTGAATATTGAGCTGCAATGTGTGATTTGGATCAGGTTTTATCATTACAAGCTCGCATGGGATGTGTAATGAGGGAAAAAGCATGATTTTTATCCTCCACGAGAGGGGCCCTGACAGCGCCCCATTCATCCGGCTGAACGCGCACCCTCGCCGGCTTCCACTGCTCGGGCGAGCCGCTAGGATTGCTCTGCCCCACCGGTCCCGTTCCAAGCCAGCTACCTGCTGGAAACTGCACAATATGCTCACAAGCACCCTGTTCTTCACATGTAGAGGCAAGAAAGAGGCAGAATCGGTCTAATTCGGCCAGTCTGACAGTAAATGTGGTGGAGAGCAAAACAGCCGTTTCAGAGCGATAGGATGCTGTTTTGCACATTTCGACTTAAAAAGGCCCTGTCCTCACTGAATATTGAGCTGCAATGTGTGATTTGGATCAGGTTTTATCATTACAAGCTCGCATGGGATGTGTAATGAGGGAAAAAGCATGATTTTTATCCTCCACGAGAGGGGCCCTGACAGCGCCCCATTCATCCGGCTGAACGCGCACCCTCGCCGGCTTCCACTGCTCGGGCGAGCCGCTAGGATTGCTCTGCCCCACCGGTCCCGTTCCAAGCCAGCTACCTGCTTGAAACTGCACAATATGCTCACAAGCACCCTGTTCTTCACATGTAGAGGCAAGAAAGAGGCAGAATCGGTCTAATTCGGCCAGTCTGACAGTAAATGTGGTGGAGAGCAAAACAGCCGTTTCAGAGCGATAGGATGCTTTTTTGCACATTTCGACTTAAAAAGGCCCTGTCCTCACTGAATATTGAGCTGCAATGTGTGATTTGGATGAGGTTTTATCATTACAAGCTCGCATGGGATGTGTAATGAGGGAAAAAGCATGATTTTTATCCTCCACGAGAGGGGCCCTGACAGCGCCCCATTCATCCGGCTGAACGCGCACCCTCGCCGGCTTCCACTGCTCGGGCGAGCCGCTAGGATTGCTCTGCCCCACCGGTCCCGTTCCAAGCCAGCTACCTGCTGGAAACTGCACAATATGCTCACAAGCACCCTGTTCTTCACATGTAGAGGCAAGAAAGAGGCAGAATCGGTCTAATTCGGCCAGTCTGACAGTAAATGTGGTGGAGAGCAAAACAGCCGTTTCAGAGCGATAGGATGCTGTTTTGCACATTTCGACTTAAAAAGGCCCTGTCCTCACTGAATATTGAGCTGCAATGTGTGATTTGGATCAGGTTTTATCATTACAAGCTCGCATGGGATGTGTAATGAGGGAAAAAGCATGATTTTTATCCTCCACGAGAGGGGCCCTGACAGCGCCCCATTCATCCGGCTGAACGCGCACCCTCGCCGGCTTCCACTGCTCGGGCGAGCCGCTAGGATTGCTCTGCCCCACCGGTCCCGTTCCAAGCCAGCTACCTGCTTGAAACTGCACAATATGCTCACAAGCACCCTGTTCTTCACATGTAGAGGCAAGAAAGAGGCAGAATCGGTCTAATTCGGCCAGTCTGACAGTAAATGTGGTGGAGAGCAAAACAGCCGTTTCAGAGCGATAGGATGCTTTTTTGCACATTTCGACTTAAAAAGGCCCTGTCCTCACTGAATATTGAGCTGCAATGTGTGATTTGGATCAGGTTTTATCATTACAAGCTCGCATGGGATGTGTAATGAGGGAAAAAGCATGATTTTTATCCTCCACGAGAGGGGCCCTGACAGCGCCCCATTCATCCGGCTGAACGCGCACCCTCGCCGGCTTCCACTGCTCGGGCGAGCCGCTAGGATTGCTCTGCCCCACCGGTCCCGTTCCAAGCCAGCTACCTGCTTGAAACTGCACAATATGCTCACAAGCACCCTGTTCTTCACATGTAGAGGCAAGAAAGAGGCAGAATCGGTCTAATTCGGCCAGTCTGACAGTAAATGTGGTGGAGAGCAAAACAGCCGTTTCAGAGCGATAGGATGCTTTTTTGCACATTTCGACTTAAAAAGGCCCTGTCCTCACTGAATATTGAGCTGCAATGTGTGATTTGGATCAGGTTTTATCATTACAAGCTCGCATGGGATGTGTAATGAGGGAAAAAGCATGATTTTTATCCTCCACGAGAGGGGCCCTGACAGCGCCCCATTCATCCGGCTGAACGCGCACCCTCGCCGGCTTCCACTGCTCGGGCGAGCCGCTAGGATTGCTCTGCCCCACCGGTCCCGTTCCAAGCCAGCTACCTGCTGGAAACTGCACAATATGCTCACAAGCACCCTGTTCTTCACATGTAGAGGCAAGAAAGAGGCAGAATCGGTCTAATTCGGCCAGTCTGACAGTAAATGTGGTGGAGAGCAAAACAGCCGTTTCAGAGCAATAGGATGCTGTTTTGCACATTTCGACTTAAAAAGGCCCTGTCCTCACTGAATATTGAGCTGCAATGTGTGATTTGGATCAGGTTTTATCATTACAAGCTCGCATGGGATGTGTAATGAGGGAAAAAGCATGATTTTTATCCTCCACGAGAGGGGCCCTGACAGCGCCCCATTCATCCGGCTGAACGCGCACCCTCGCCGGCTTCCACTGCTCGGGCGAGCCGCTAGGATTGCTCTGCCCCACCGGTCCCGTTCCAAGCCAGCTACCTGCTTGAAACTGCACAATATGCTCACAAGCACCCTGTTCTTCACATGTAGAGGCAAGAAAGAGGCAGAATCGGTCTAATTCGGCCAGTCTGACAGTAAATGTGGTGGAGAGCAAAACAGCCGTTTCAGAGCGATAGGATGCTGTTTTGCACATTTCGACTTAAAAAGGCCCTGTCCTCACTGAATATTGAGCTGCAATGTGTGATTTGGATGAGGTTTTATCATTACAAGCTCGCATGGGATGTGTAATGAGGGAAAAAGCATGATTTTTATCCTCCACGAGAGGGGCCCTGACAGCGCCCCATTCATCCGGCTGAACGCGCACCCTCGCCGGCTTCCACTGCTCGGGCGAGCCGCTAGGATTGCTCTGCCCCACCGGTCCCGTTCCAAGCCAGCTACCTGCTTGAAACTGCACAATATGCTCACAAGCACCCTGTTCTTCACATGTAGAGGCAAGAAAGAGGCAGAATCGGTCTAATTCGGCCAGTCTGACAGTAAATGTGGTGGAGAGCAAAACAGCCGTTTCAGAGCGATAGGATGCTGTTTTGCACATTTCGACTTAAAAAGGCCCTGTCCTCACTGAATATTGAGCTGCAATGTGTGATTTGGATGAGGTTTTATCATTACAAGCTCGCATGGGATGTGTAATGAGGGAAAAAGCATGATTTTTATCCTCCACGAGAGGGGCCCTGACAGCGCCCCATTCATCCGGCTGAACGCGCACCCTCGCCGGCTTCCACTGCTCGGGCGAGCCGCTAGGATTGCTCTGCCCCACCGGTCCCGTTCCAAGCCAGCTACCTGCTTGAAACTGCACAATATGCTCACAAGCACCCTGTTCTTCACATGTAGAGGCAAGAAAGAGGCAGAATCGGTCTAATTCGGCCAGTCTGACAGTAAATGTGGTGGAGAGCAAAACAGCCGTTTCAGAGCGATAGGATGCTTTTTTGCACATTTCGACTTAAAAAGGCCCTGTCCTCACTGAATATTGAGCTGCAATGTGTGATTTGGATGAGGTTTTATCATTACAAGCTCGCATGGGATGTGTAATGAGGGAAAAAGCATGATTTTTATCCTCCACGAGAGGGGCCCTGACAGCGCCCCATTCATCCGGCTGAACGCGCACCCTCGCCGGCTTCCACTGCTCGGGCGAGCCGCTAGGATTGCTCTGCCCCACCGGTCCCGTTCCAAGCCAGCTACCTGCTTGAAACTGCACAATATGCTCACAAGCACCCTGTTCTTCACATGTAGAGGCAAGAAAGAGGCAGAATCGGTCTAATTCGGCCAGTCTGACAGTAAATGTGGTGGAGAGCAAAACAGCCGTTTCAGAGCGATAGGATGCTGTTTTGCACATTTCGACTTAAAAAGGCCCTGTCCTCACTGAATATTGAGCTGCAATGTGTGATTTGGATCAGGTTTTATCATTACAAGCTCGCATGGGATGTGTAATGAGGGAAAAAGCATGATTTTTATCCTCCACGAGAGGGGCCCTGACAGCGCCCCATTCATCCGGCTGAACGCGCACCCTCGCCGGCTTCCACTGCTCGGGCGAGCCGCTAGGATTGCTCTGCCCCACCGGTCCCGTTCCAAGCCAGCTACCTGCTTGAAACTGCACAATATGCTCACAAGCACCCTGTTCTTCACATGTAGAGGCAAGAAAGAGGCAGAATCGGTCTAATTCGGCCAGTCTGACAGTAAATGTGGTGGAGAGCAAAACAGCCGTTTCAGAGCGATAGGATGCTGTTTTGCACATTTCGACTTAAAAAGGCCCTGTCCTCACTGAATATTGAGCTGCAATGTGTGATTTGATGAGGTTTTATCATTACAAGCTCGCATGGGATGTGTAATGAGGGAAAAAGCATGATTTTTATCCTCCACGAGAGGGGCCCTGACAGCGCCCCATTCATCCGGCTGAACGCGCACCCTCGCCGGCTTCCACTGCTCGGGCGAGCCGCTAGGATTGCTCTGCCCCACCGGTCCCGTTCCAAGCCAGCTACCTGCTTGAAACTGCACAATATGCTCACAAGCACCCTGTTCTTCACATGTAGAGGCAAGAAAGAGGCAGAATCGGTCTAATTCGGCCAGTCTGACAGTAAATGTGGTGGAGAGCAAAACAGCCGTTTCAGAGCGATAGGATGCTGTTTTGCACATTTCGACTTAAAAAGGCCCTGTCCTCACTGAATATTGAGCTGCAATGTGTGATTTGGATGAGGTTTTATCATTACAAGCTCGCATGGGATGTGTAATGAGGGAAAAAGCATGATTTTTATCCTCCACGAGAGGGGCCCTGACAGCGCCCCATTCATCCGGCTGAACGCGCACCCTCGCCGGCTTCCACTGCTCGGGCGAGCCGCTAGGATTGCTCTGCCCCACCGGTCCCGTTCCAAGCCAGCTACCTGCTGGAAACTGCACAATATGCTCACAAGCACCCTGTTCTTCACATGTAGAGGCAAGAAAGAGGCAGAATCGGTCTAATTCGGCCAGTCTGACAGTAAATGTGGTGGAGAGCAAAACAGCCGTTTCAGAGCGATAGGATGCTGTTTTGCACATTTCGACTTAAAAAGGCCCTGTCCTCACTGAATATTGAGCTGCAATGTGTGATTTGGATGAGGTTTTATCATTACAAGCTCGCATGGGATGTGTAATGAGGAAAAAGCATGATTTTTATCCTCCACGAGAGGGGCCCTGACAGCGCCCCATTCATCGGCTGAACGCGCACCCTCGCCGGCTTCCACTGCTCGGGCGAGCCGCTAGGATTGCTCTGCCCCACCGGTCCCGTTCCAAGGCAGCTACCTGCTTGAAACTGCACAATATGCTCACAAGCACCCTGTTCTTCACATGTAGAGGCAAGAAAGAGGCAGAATCGGTCTAATTCGGCCAGTCTGACAGTAAATGTGGTGGAGAGCAAAACAGCCGTTTCAGAGCGATAGGATGCTGTTTTGCACATTTCGACTTAAAAAGGCCCTGTCCTCACTGAATATTGAGCTGCAATGTGTGATTTGGATGAGGTTTTATCATTACAAGCTCGCATGGGATGTGTAATGAGGGAAAAAGCATGATTTTTATCCTCCACGAGAGGGCCCTGACAGCGCCCCATTCATCCGGCTGAACGCGCACCCTCGCCGGCTTCCACTGCTCGGGCGAGCCGCTAGGATTGCTCTGCCCCACCGGTCCCGTTCCAAGCCAGCTACCTGCTTGAAACTGCACAATATGCTCACAAGCACCCTGTTCTTCACATGTAGAGGCAAGAAAGAGGCAGAATCGGTCTAATTCGGCCAGTCTGACAGTAAATGTGGTGGAGAGCAAAACAGCCGTTTCAGAGCGATAGGATGCTGTTTTGCACATTTCGACTTAAAAAGGCCCTGTCCTCACTGAATATTGAGCTGCAATGTGTGATTTGGATCAGGTTTTATCATTACAAGCTCGCATGGGATGTGTAATGAGGGAAAAAGCATGATTTTTATCCTCCACGAGAGGGGCCCTGACAGCGCCCCATTCATCCGGCTGAACGCGCACCCTCGCCGGCTTCCACTGCTCGGGCGAGCCGCTAGGATTGCTCTGCCCCACCGGTCCCGTTCCAAGCCAGCTACCTGCTTGAAACTGCACAATATGCTCACAAGCACCCTGTTCTTCACATGTAGAGGCAAGAAAGAGGCAGAATCGGTCTAATTCGGCCAGTCTGACAGTAAATGTGGTGGAGAGCAAAACAGCCGTTTCAGAGCGATAGGATGCTTTTTTGCACATTTCGACTTAAAAAGGCCCTGTCCTCACTGAATATTGAGCTGCAATGTGTGATTTGGATCAGGTTTTATCATTACAAGCTCGCATGGGATGTGTAATGAGGGAAAAAGCATGATTTTTATCCTCCACGAGAGGGGCCCTGACAGCGCCCCATTCATCCGGCTGAACGCGCACCCTCGCCGGCTTCCACTGCTCGGGCGAGCCGCTAGGATTGCTCTGCCCCACCGGTCCCGTTCCAAGCCAGCTACCTGCTGGAAACTGCACAATATGCTCACAAGCACCCTGTTCTTCACATGTAGAGGCAAGAAAGAGGCAGAATCGGTCTAATTCGGCCAGTCTGACAGTAAATGTGGTGGAGAGCAAAACAGCCGTTTCAGAGCGATAGGATGCTTTTTTGCACATTTCGACTTAAAAAGGCCCTGTCCTCACTGAATATTGAGCTGCAATGTGTGATTTGGATCAGGTTTTATCATTACAAGCTCGCATGGGATGTGTAATGAGGGAAAAAGCATGATTTTTATCCTCCACGAGAGGGGCCCTGACAGCGCCCCATTCATCCGGCTGAACGCGCACCCTCGCCGGCTTCCACTGCTCGGGCGAGCCGCTAGGATTGCTCTGCCCCACCGGTCCCGTTCCAAGCCAGCTACCTGCTTGAAACTGCACAATATGCTCACAAGCACCCTGTTCTTCACATGTAGAGGCAAGAAAGAGGCAGAATCGGTCTAATTCGGCCAGTCTGACAGTAAATGTGGTGGAGAGCAAAACAGCCGTTTCAGAGCGATAGGATGCTGTTTTGCACATTTCGACTTAAAAAGGCCCTGTCCTCACTGAATATTGAGCTGCAATGTGTGATTTGGATGAGGTTTTATCATTACAAGCTCGCATGGGATGTGTAATGAGGGAAAAAGCATGATTTTTATCCTCCACGAGAGGGGCCCTGACAGCGCCCCATTCATCCGGCTGAACGCGCACCCTCGCCGGCTTCCACTGCTCGGGCGAGCCGCTAGGATTGCTCTGCCCCACCGGTCCCGTTCCAAGCCAGCTACCTGCTTGAAACTGCACAATATGCTCACAAGCACCCTGTTCTTCACATGTAGAGGCAAGAAAGAGGCAGAATCGGTCTAATTCGGCCAGTCTGACAGTAAATGTGGTGGAGAGCAAAACAGCCGTTTCAGAGCGATAGGATGCTTTTTTGCACATTTCGACTTAAAAAGGCCCTGTCCTCACTGAATATTGAGCTGCAATGTGTGATTTGGATGAGGTTTTATCATTACAAGCTCGCATGGGATGTGTAATGAGGGAAAAAGCATGATTTTTATCCTCCACGAGAGGGGCCCTGACAGCGCCCCATTCATCCGGCTGAACGCGCACCCTCGCCGGCTTCCACTGCTCGGGCGAGCCGCTAGGATTGCTCTGCCCCACCGGTCCCGTTCCAAGGCAGCTACCTGCTTGAAACTGCACAATATGCTCACAAGCACCCTGTTCTTCACATGTAGAGGCAAGAAAGAGGCAGAATCGGTCTAATTCGGCCAGTCTGACAGTAAATGTGGTGGAGAGCAAAACAGCCGTTTCAGAGCGATAGGATGCTTTTTTGCACATTTCGACTTAAAAAGGCCCTGTCCTCACTGAATATTGAGCTGCAATGTGTGATTTGGATCAGGTTTTATCATTACAAGCTCGCATGGGATGTGTAATGAGGGAAAAAGCATGATTTTTATCCTCCACGAGAGGGGCCCTGACAGCGCCCCATTCATCCGGCTGAACGCGCACCCTCGCCGGCTTCCACTGCTCGGGCGAGCCGCTAGGATTGCTCTGCCCCACCGGTCCCGTTCCAAGCCAGCTACCTGCTGGAAACTGCACAATATGCTCACAAGCACCCTGTTCTTCACATGTAGAGGCAAGAAAGAGGCAGAATCGGTCTAATTCGGCCAGTCTGACAGTAAATGTGGTGGAGAGCAAAACAGCCGTTTCAGAGCGATAGGATGCTGTTTTGCACATTTCGACTTAAAAAGGCCCTGTCCTCACTGAATATTGAGCTGCAATGTGTGATTTGGATCAGGTTTTATCATTACAAGCTCGCATGGGATGTGTAATGAGGGAAAAAGCATGATTTTTATCCTCCACGAGAGGGGCCCTGACAGCGCCCCATTCATCCGGCTGAACGCGCACCCTCGCCGGCTTCCACTGCTCGGGCGAGCCGCTAGGATTGCTCTGCCCCACCGGTCCCGTTCCAAGCCAGCTACCTGCTTGAAACTGCACAATATGCTCACAAGCACCCTGTTCTTCACATGTAGAGGCAAGAAAGAGGCAGAATCGGTCTAATTCGGCCAGTCTGACAGTAAATGTGGTGGAGAGCAAAACAGCCGTTTCAGAGCGATAGGATGCTTTTTTGCACATTTCGACTTAAAAAGGCCCTGTCCTCACTGAATATTGAGCTGCAATGTGTGATTTGGATGAGGTTTTATCATTACAAGCTCGCATGGGATGTGTAATGAGGGAAAAAGCATGATTTTTATCCTCCACGAGAGGGGCCCTGACAGCGCCCCATTCATCCGGCTGAACGCGCACCCTCGCCGGCTTCCACTGCTCGGGCGAGCCGCTAGGATTGCTCTGCCCCACCGGTCCCGTTCCAAGCCAGCTACCTGCTGGAAACTGCACAATATGCTCACAAGCACCCTGTTCTTCACATGTAGAGGCAAGAAAGAGGCAGAATCGGTCTAATTCGGCCAGTCTGACAGTAAATGTGGTGGAGAGCAAAACAGCCGTTTCAGAGCGATAGGATGCTTTTTTGCACATTTCGACTTAAAAAGGCCCTGTCCTCACTGAATATTGAGCTGCAATGTGTGATTTGGATGAGGTTTTATCATTACAAGCTCGCATGGGATGTGTAATGAGGGAAAAAGCATGATTTTTATCCTCCACGAGAGGGGCCCTGACAGCGCCCCATTCATCCGGCTGAACGCGCACCCTCGCCGGCTTCCACTGCTCGGGCGAGCCGCTAGGATTGCTCTGCCCCACCGGTCCCGTTCCAAGCCAGCTACCTGCTTGAAACTGCACAATATGCTCACAAGCACCCTGTTCTTCACATGTAGAGGCAAGAAAGAGGCAGAATCGGTCTAATTCGGCCAGTCTGACAGTAAATGTGGTGGAGAGCAAAACAGCCGTTTCAGAGCGATAGGATGCTGTTTTGCACATTTCGACTTAAAAAGGCCCTGTCCTCACTGAATATTGAGCTGCAATGTGTGATTTGGATGAGGTTTTATCATTACAAGCTCGCATGGGATGTGTAATGAGGGAAAAAGCATGATTTTTATCCTCCACGAGAGGGGCCCTGACAGCGCCCCATTCATCCGGCTGAACGCGCACCCTCGCCGGCTTCCACTGCTCGGGCGAGCCGCTAGGATTGCTCTGCCCCACCGGTCCCGTTCCAAGCCAGCTACCTGCTTGAAACTGCACAATATGCTCACAAGCACCCTGTTCTTCACATGTAGAGGCAAGAAAGAGGCAGAATCGGTCTAATTCGGCCAGTCTGACAGTAAATGTGGTGGAGAGCAAAACAGCCGTTTCAGAGCGATAGGATGCTGTTTTGCACATTTCGACTTAAAAAGGCCCTGTCCTCACTGAATATTGAGCTGCAATGTGTGATTTGGATGAGGTTTTATCATTACAAGCTCGCATGGGATGTGTAATGAGGGAAAAAGCATGATTTTTATCCTCCACGAGAGGGGCCCTGACAGCGCCCCATTCATCCGGCTGAACGCGCACCCTCGCCGGCTTCCACTGCTCGGGCGAGCCGCTAGGATTGCTCTGCCCCACCGGTCCCGTTCCAAGCCAGCTACCTGCTGGAAACTGCACAATATGCTCACAAGCACCCTGTTCTTCACATGTAGAGGCAAGAAAGAGGCAGAATCGGTCTAATTCGGCCAGTCTGACAGTAAATGTGGTGGAGAGCAAAACAGCCGTTTCAGAGCGATAGGATGCTGTTTTGCACATTTCGACTTAAAAAGGCCCTGTCCTCACTGAATATTGAGCTGCAATGTGTGATTTGGATGAGGTTTTATCATTACAAGCTCGCATGGGATGTGTAATGAGGGAAAAAGCATGATTTTTATCCTCCACGAGAGGGGCCCTGACAGCGCCCCATTCATCCGGCTGAACGCGCACCCTCGCCGGCTTCCACTGCTCGGGCGAGCCGCTAGGATTGCTCTGCCCCACCGGTCCCGTTCCAAGGCAGCTACCTGTTTGAAACTGCACAATATGCTCACAAGCACCCTGTTCTTCACATGTAGAGGCAAGAAAGAGGCAGAATCGGTCTAATTCGGCCAGTCTGACAGTAAATGTGGTGGAGAGCAAAACAGCCGTTTCAGAGCGATAGGATGCTTTTTTGCACATTTCGACTTAAAAAGGCCCTGTCCTCACTGAATATTGAGCTGCAATGTGTGATTTGGATGAGGTTTTATCATTACAAGCTCGCATGGGATGTGTAATGAGGGAAAAAGCATGATTTTTATCCTCCACGAGAGGGGCCCTGACAGCGCCCCATTCATCCGGCTGAACGCGCACCCTCGCCGGCTTCCACTGCTCGGGCGAGCCGCTAGGATTGCTCTGCCCCACCGGTCCCGTTCCAAGCCAGCTACCTGCTGGAAACTGCACAATATGCTCACAAGCACCCTGTTCTTCACATGTAGAGGCAAGAAAGAGGCAGAATCGGTCTAATTCGGCCAGTCTGACAGTAAATGTGGTGGAGAGCAAAACAGCCGTTTCAGAGCGATAGGATGCTGTTTTGCACATTTCGACTTAAAAAGGCCCTGTCCTCACTGAATATTGAGCTGCAATGTGTGATTTGGATCAGGTTTTATCATTACAAGCTCGCATGGGATGTGTAATGAGGGAAAAAGCATGATTTTTATCCTCCACGAGAGGGGCCCTGACAGCGCCCCATTCATCCGGCTGAACGCGCACCCTCGCCGGCTTCCACTGCTCGGGCGAGCCGCTAGGATTGCTCTGCCCCACCGGTCCCGTTCCAAGCCAGCTACCTGCTTGAAACTGCACAATATGCTCACAAGCACCCTGTTCTTCACATGTAGAGGCAAGAAAGAGGCAGAATCGGTCTAATTCGGCCAGTCTGACAGTAAATGTGGTGGAGAGCAAAACAGCCGTTTCAGAGCGATAGGATGCTTTTTTGCACATTTCGACTTAAAAAGGCCCTGTCCTCACTGAATATTGAGCTGCAATGTGTGATTTGGATGAGGTTTTATCATTACAAGCTCGCATGGGATGTGTAATGAGGGAAAAAGCATGATTTTTATCCTCCACGAGAGGGGCCCTGACAGCGCCCCATTCATCCGGCTGAACGCGCACCCTCGCCGGCTTCCACTGCTCGGGCGAGCCGCTAGGATTGCTCTGCCCCACCGGTCCCGTTCCAAGCCAGCTACCTGCTGGAAACTGCACAATATGCTCACAAGCACCCTGTTCTTCACATGTAGAGGCAAGAAAGAGGCAGAATCGGTCTAATTCGGCCAGTCTGACAGTAAATGTGGTGGAGAGCAAAACAGCCGTTTCAGAGCGATAGGATGCTTTTTTGCACATTTCGACTTAAAAAGGCCCTGTCCTCACTGAATATTGAGCTGCAATGTGTGATTTGGATCAGGTTTTATCATTACAAGCTCGCATGGGATGTGTAATGAGGGAAAAAGCATGATTTTTATCCTCCACGAGAGGGGCCCTGACAGCGCCCCATTCATCCGGCTGAACGCGCACCCTCGCCGGCTTCCACTGCTCGGGCGAGCCGCTAGGATTGCTCTGCCCCACCGGTCCCGTTCCAAGCCAGCTACCTGCTTGAAACTGCACAATATGCTCACAAGCACCCTGTTCTTCACATGTAGAGGCAAGAAAGAGGCAGAATCGGTCTAATTCGGCCAGTCTGACAGTAAATGTGGTGGAGAGCAAAACAGCCGTTTCAGAGCGATAGGATGCTGTTTTGCACATTTCGACTTAAAAAGGCCCTGTCCTCACTGAATATTGAGCTGCAATGTGTGATTTGGATGAGGTTTTATCATTACAAGCTCGCATGGGATGTGTAATGAGGGAAAAAGCATGATTTTTATCCTCCACGAGAGGGGCCCTGACAGCGCCCCATTCATCCGGCTGAACGCGCACCCTCGCCGGCTTCCACTGCTCGGGCGAGCCGCTAGGATTGCTCTGCCCCACCGGTCCCGTTCCAAGCCAGCTACCTGCTTGAAACTGCACAATATGCTCACAAGCACCCTGTTCTTCACATGTAGAGGCAAGAAAGAGGCAGAATCGGTCTAATTCGGCCAGTCTGACAGTAAATGTGGTGGAGAGCAAAACAGCCGTTTCAGAGCGATAGGATGCTGTTTTGCACATTTCGACTTAAAAAGGCCCTGTCCTCACTGAATATTGAGCTGCAATGTGTGATTTGGATGAGGTTTTATCATTACAAGCTCGCATGGGATGTGTAATGAGGGAAAAAGCATGATTTTTATCCTCCACGAGAGGGGCCCTGACAGCGCCCCATTCATCCGGCTGAACGCGCACCCTCGCCGGCTTCCACTGCTCGGGCGAGCCGCTAGGATTGCTCTGCCCCACCGGTCCCGTTCCAAGCCAGCTACCTGCTGGAAACTGCACAATATGCTCACAAGCACCCTGTTCTTCACATGTAGAGGCAAGAAAGAGGCAGAATCGGTCTAATTCGGCCAGTCTGACAGTAAATGTGGTGGAGAGCAAAACAGCCGTTTCAGAGCGATAGGATGCTGTTTTGCACATTTCGACTTAAAAAGGCCCTGTCCTCACTGAATATTGAGCTGCAATGTGTGATTTGGATCAGGTTTTATCATTACAAGCTCGCATGGGATGTGTAATGAGGGAAAAAGCATGATTTTTATCCTCCACGAGAGGGGCCCTGACAGCGCCCCATTCATCCGGCTGAACGCGCACCCTCGCCGGCTTCCACTGCTCGGGCGAGCCGCTAGGATTGCTCTGCCCCACCGGTCCCGTTCCAAGGCAGCTACCTGCTTGAAACTGCACAATATGCTCACAAGCACCCTGTTCTTCACATGTAGAGGCAAGAAAGAGGCAGAATCGGTCTAATTCGGCCAGTCTGACAGTAAATGTGGTGGAGAGCAAAACAGCCGTTTCAGAGCGATAGGATGCTGTTTTGCACATTTCGACTTAAAAAGGCCCTGTCCTCACTGAATATTGAGCTGCAATGTGTGATTTGGATGAGGTTTTATCATTACAAGCTCGCATGGGATGTGTAATGAGGGAAAAAGCATGATTTTTATCCTCCACGAGAGGGGCCCTGACAGCGCCCCATTCATCCGGCTGAACGCGCACCCTCGCCGGCTTCCACTGCTCGGGCGAGCCGCTAGGATTGCTCTGCCCCACCGGTCCCGTTCCAAGCCAGCTACCTGCTTGAAACTGCACAATATGCTCACAAGCACCCTGTTCTTCACATGTAGAGGCAAGAAAGAGTCAGAATCGGTCTAATTCGGCCAGTCTGACAGTAAATGTGGTGGAGAGCAAAACAGCCGTTTCAGAGCGATAGGATGCTTTTTTGCACATTTCGACTTAAAAAGGCCCTGTCCTCACTGAATATTGAGCTGCAATGTGTGATTTAGATCAGGTTTTATCATTACAAGCTCGCATGGGATGTGTAATGAGGGAAAAAGCATGATTTTTATCCTCCACGAGAGGGGCCCTGACAGCGCCCCATTCATCCGGCTGAACGCGCACCCTCGCCGGCTTCCACTGCTCGGGCGAGCCGCTAGGATTGCTCTGCCCCACCGGTCCCGTTCCAAGGCAGCTACCTGCTTGAAACTGCACAATATGCTCACAAGCACCCTGTTCTTCACATGTAGAGGCAAGAAAGAGGCAGAATCGGTCTAATTCGGCCAGTCTGACAGTAAATGTGGTGGAGAGCAAAACAGCCGTTTCAGAGCGATAGGATGCTTTTTTGCACATTTCGACTTAAAAAGGCCCTGTCCTCACTGAATATTGAGCTGCAATGTGTGATTTGGATGAGGTTTTATCATTACAAGCTCGCATGGGATGTGTAATGAGGGAAAAAGCATGATTTTTATCCTCCACGAGAGGGGCCCTGACAGCGCCCCATTCATCCGGCTGAACGCGCACCCTCGCCGGCTTCCACTGCTCGGGCGAGCCGCTAGGATTGCTCTGCCCCACCGGTCCCGTTCCAAGCCAGCTACCTGCTGGAAACTGCACAATATGCTCACAAGCACCCTGTTCTTCACATGTAGAGGCAAGAAAGAGGCAGAATCGGTCTAATTCGGCCAGTCTGACAGTAAATGTGGTGGAGAGCAAAACAGCCGTTTCAGAGCGATAGGATGCTTTTTTGCACATTTCGACTTAAAAAGGCCCTGTCCTCACTGAATATTGAGCTGCAATGTGTGATTTGGATGAGGTTTTATCATTACAAGCTCGCATGGGATGTGTAATGAGGGAAAAAGCATGATTTTTATCCTCCACGAGAGGGGCCCTGACAGCGCCCCATTCATCCGGCTGAACGCGCACCCTCGCCGGCTTCCACTGCTCGGGCGAGCCGCTAGGATTGCTCTGCCCCACCGGTCCCGTTCCAAGCCAGCTACCTGCTGGAAACTGCACAATATGCTCACAAGCACCCTGTTCTTCACATGTAGAGGCAAGAAAGAGGCAGAATCGGTCTAATTCGGCCAGTCTGACAGTAAATGTGGTGGAGAGCAAAACAGCCGTTTCAGAGCGATAGGATGCTTTTTTGCACATTTCGACTTAAAAAGGCCCTGTCCTCACTGAATATTGAGCTGCAATGTGTGATTTGGATGAGGTTTTATCATTACAAGCTCGCATGGGATGTGTAATGAGGGAAAAAGCATGATTTTTATCCTCCACGAGAGGGGCCCTGACAGCGCCCCATTCATCCGGCTGAACGCGCACCCTCGCCGGCTTCCACTGCTCGGGCGAGCCGCTAGGATTGCTCTGCCCCACCGGTCCCGTTCCAAGCCAGCTACCTGCTGGAAACTGCACAATATGCTCACAAGCACCCTGTTCTTCACATGTAGAGGCAAGAAAGAGGCAGAATCGGTCTAATTCGGCCAGTCTGACAGTAAATGTGGTGGAGAGCAAAACAGCCGTTTCAGAGCGATAGGATGCTTTTTTGCACATTTCGACTTAAAAAGGCCCTGTCCTCACTGAATATTGAGCTGCAATGTGTGATTTGGATGAGGTTTTATCATTACAAGCTCGCATGGGATGTGTAATGAGGGAAAAAGCATGATTTTTATCCTCCACGAGAGGGGCCCTGACAGCGCCCCATTCATCCGGCTGAACGCGCACCCTCGCCGGCTTCCACTGCTCGGGCGAGCCGCTAGGATTGCTCTGCCCCACCGGTCCCGTTCCAAGCCAGCTACCTGCTTGAAACTGCACAATATGCTCACAAGCACCCTGTTCTTCACATGTAGAGGCAAGAAAGAGGCAGAATCGGTCTAATTCGGCCAGTCCGACAGTAAATGTGGTGGAGAGCAAAACAGCCGTTTCAGAGCGATAGGATGCTGTTTTGCACATTTCGACTTAAAAAGGCCCTGTCCTCACTGAATATTGAGCTGCAATGTGTGATTTGGATGAGGTTTTATCATTACAAGCTCGCATGGGATGTGTAATGAGGGAAAAAGCATGATTTTTATCCTCCACGAGAGGGGCCCTGACAGCGCCCCATTCATCCGGCTGAACGCGCACCCTCGCCGGCTTCCACTGCTCGGGCGAGCCGCTAGGATTGCTCTGCCCCACCGGTCCCGTTCCAAGCCAGCTACCTGCTTGAAACTGCACAATATGCTCACAAGCACCCTGTTCTTCACATGTAGAGGCAAGAAAGAGTCAGAATCGGTCTAATTCGGCCAGTCTGACAGTAAATGTGGTGGAGAGCAAAACAGCCGTTTCAGAGCGATAGGATGCTTTTTTGCACATTTCGACTTAAAAAGGCCCTGTCCTCACTGAATATTGAGCTGCAATGTGTGATTTGGATGAGGTT
This sequence comes from Chelon labrosus, assembly GCF_963514085.1. NCBI lineage: Eukaryota > Metazoa > Chordata > Actinopteri > Mugiliformes > Mugilidae > Chelon > Chelon labrosus. The sequence continues at coordinate 24,203 of NW_028181594.1, read as the reverse complement.
TTATCATTACAAGCTCGCATGGGATGTGTAATGAGGGAAAAAGCATGATTTTTATCCTCCACGAGAGGGGCCCTGACAGCGCCCCATTCATCCGGCTGAACGCGCACCCTCGCCGGCTTCCACTGCTCGGGCGAGCCGCTAGGATTGCTCTGCCCCACCGGTCCCGTTCCAAGGCAGCTACCTGCTTGAAACTGCACAATATGCTCACAAGCACCCTGTTCTTCACATGTAGAGGCAAGAAAGAGGCAGAATCGGTCTAATTCGGCCAGTCTGACAGTAAATGTGGTGGAGAGCAAAACAGCCGTTTCAGAGTGATAGGATGCTTTTTTGCACATTTCGACTTAAAAAGGCCCTGTCCTCACTGAATATTGAGCTGCAATGTGTGATTTGGATGAGGTTTTATCATTACAAGCTCGCATGGGATGTGTAATGAGGGAAAAAGCATGATTTTTATCCTCCACGAGAGGGGCCCTGACAGCGCCCCATTCATCCGGCTGAACGCGCACCCTCGCCGGCTTCCACTGCTCGGGCGAGCCGCTAGGATTGCTCTGCCCCACCGGTCCCGTTCCAAGGCAGCTACCTGCTGGAAACTGCACAATATGCTCACAAGCACCCTGTTCTTCACATGTAGAGGCAAGAAAGAGGCAGAATCGGTCTAATTCGGCCAGTCTGACAGTAAATGTGGTGGAGAGCAAAACAGCCGTTTCAGAGCGATAGGATGCTTTTTTGCACATTTCGACTTAAAAAGGCCCTGTCCTCACTGAATATTGAGCTGCAATGTGTGATTTGGATGAGGTTTTATCATTACAAGCTCGCATGGGATGTGTAATGAGGGAAAAAGCATGATTTTTATCCTCCACGAGAGGGGCCCTGACAGCGCCCCATTCATCCGGCTGAACGCGCACCCTCGCCGGCTTCCACTGCTCGGGCGAGCCGCTAGGATTGCTCTGCCCCACCGGTCCCGTTCCAAGCCAGCTACCTGCTGGAAACTGCACAATATGCTCACAAGCACCCTGTTCTTCACATGTAGAGGCAAGAAAGAGGCAGAATCGGTCTAATTCGGCCAGTCTGACAGTAAATGTGGTGGAGAGCAAAACAGCCGTTTCAGAGCGATAGGATGCTTTTTTGCACATTTCGACTTAAAAAGGCCCTGTCCTCACTGAATATTGAGCTGCAATGTGTGATTTAGATCAGGTTTTATCATTACAAGCTCGCATGGGATGTGTAATGAGGGAAAAAGCATGATTTTTATCCTCCACGAGAGGGGCCCTGACAGCGCCCCATTCATCCGGCTGAACGCGCACCCTCGCCGGCTTCCACTGCTCGGGCGAGCCGCTAGGATTGCTCTGCCCCACCGGTCCCGTTCCAAGGCAGCTACCTGCTTGAAACTGCACAATATGCTCACAAGCACCCTGTTCTTCACATGTAGAGGCAAGAAAGAGGCAGAATCGGTCTAATTCGGCCAGTCTGACAGTAAATGTGGTGGAGAGCAAAACAGCCGTTTCAGAGCGATAGGATGCTTTTTTGCACATTTCGACTTAAAAAGGCCCTGTCCTCACTGAATATTGAGCTGCAATGTGTGATTTAGATCAGGTTTTATCATTACAAGCTCGCATGGGATGTGTAATGAGGGAAAAAGCATGATTTTTATCCTCCACGAGAGGGGCCCTGACAGCGCCCCATTCATCCGGCTGAACGCGCACCCTCGCCGGCTTCCACTGCTCGGGCGAGCCGCTAGGATTGCTCTGCCCCACCGGTCCCGTTCCAAGGCAGCTACCTGCTTGAAACTGCACAATATGCTCACAAGCACCCTGTTCTTCACATGTAGAGGCAAGAAAGAGGCAGAATCGGTCTAATTCGGCCAGTCTGACAGTAAATGTGGTGGAGAGCAAAACAGCCGTTTCAGAGCGATAGGATGCTGTTTTGCACATTTCGACTTAAAAAGGCCCTGTCCTCACTGAATATTGAGCTGCAATGTGTGATTTGGATGAGGTTTTATCATTACAAGCTCGCATGGGATGTGTAATGAGGGAAAAAGCATGATTTTTATCCTCCACGAGAGGGGCCCTGACAGCGCCCCATTCATCCGGCTGAACGCGCACCCTCGCCGGCTTCCACTGCTCGGGCGAGCCGCTAGGATTGCTCTGCCCCACCGGTCCCGTTCCAAGCCAGCTACCTGCTTGAAACTGCACAATATGCTCACAAGCACCCTGTTCTTCACATGTAGAGGCAAGAAAGAGTCAGAATCGGTCTAATTCGGCCAGTCTGACAGTAAATGTGGTGGAGAGCAAAACAGCCGTTTCAGAGCGATAGGATGCTTTTTTGCACATTTCGACTTAAAAAGGCCCTGTCCTCACTGAATATTGAGCTGCAATGTGTGATTTAGATCAGGTTTTATCATTACAAGCTCGCATGGGATGTGTAATGAGGGAAAAAGCATGATTTTTATCCTCCACGAGAGGGGCCCTGACAGCGCCCCATTCATCCGGCTGAACGCGCACCCTCGCCGGCTTCCACTGCTCGGGCGAGCCGCTAGGATTGCTCTGCCCCACCGGTCCCGTTCCAAGGCAGCTACCTGCTTGAAACTGCACAATATGCTCACAAGCACCCTGTTCTTCACATGTAGAGGCAAGAAAGAGGCAGAATCGGTCTAATTCGGCCAGTCCGACAGTAAATGTGGTGGAGAGCAAAACAGCCGTTTCAGAGCGATAGGATGCTTTTTTGCACATTTCGACTTAAAAAGGCCCTGTCCTCACTGAATATTGAGCTGCAATGTGTGATTTGGATGAGGTTTTATCATTACAAGCTCGCATGGGATGTGTAATGAGGGAAAAAGCATGATTTTTATCCTCCACGAGAGGGGCCCTGACAGCGCCCCATTCATCCGGCTGAACGCGCACCCTCGCCGGCTTCCACTGCTCGGGCGAGCCGCTAGGATTGCTCTGCCCCACCGGTCCCGTTCCAAGCCAGCTACCTGCTTGAAACTGCACAATATGCTCACAAGCACCCTGTTCTTCACATGTAGAGGCAAGAAAGAGTCAGAATCGGTCTAATTCGGCCAGTCTGACAGTAAATGTGGTGGAGAGCAAAACAGCCGTTTCAGAGCGATAGGATGCTTTTTTGCACATTTCGACTTAAAAAGGCCCTGTCCTCACTGAATATTGAGCTGCAATGTGTGATTTGGATGAGGTTTTATCATTACAAGCTCGCATGGGATGTGTAATGAGGGAAAAAGCATGATTTTTATCCTCCACGAGAGGGGCCCTGACAGCGCCCCATTCATCCGGCTGAACGCGCACCCTCGCCGGCTTCCACTGCTCGGGCGAGCCGCTAGGATTGCTCTGCCCCACCGGTCCCGTTCCAAGGCAGCTACCTGCTTGAAACTGCACAATATGCTCACAAGCACCCTGTTCTTCACATGTAGAGGCAAGAAAGAGGCAGAATCGGTCTAATTCGGCCAGTCTGACAGTAAATGTGGTGGAGAGCAAAACAGCCGTTTCAGAGTGATAGGATGCTTTTTTGCACATTTCGACTTAAAAAGGCCCTGTCCTCACTGAATATTGAGCTGCAATGTGTGATTTGGATGAGGTTTTATCATTACAAGCTCGCATGGGATGTGTAATGAGGGAAAAAGCATGATTTTTATCCTCCACGAGAGGGGCCCTGACAGCGCCCCATTCATCCGGCTGAACGCGCACCCTCGCCGGCTTCCACTGCTCGGGCGAGCCGCTAGGATTGCTCTGCCCCACCGGTCCCGTTCCAAGCCAGCTACCTGCTGGAAACTGCACAATATGCTCACAAGCACCCTGTTCTTCACATGTAGAGGCAAGAAAGAGGCAGAATCGGTCTAATTCGGCCAGTCTGACAGTAAATGTGGTGGAGAGCAAAACAGCCGTTTCAGAGCGATAGGATGCTTTTTTGCACATTTCGACTTAAAAAGGCCCTGTCCTCACTGAATATTGAGCTGCAATGTGTGATTTGGATGAGGTTTTATCATTACAAGCTCGCATGGGATGTGTAATGAGGGAAAAAGCATGATTTTTATCCTCCACGAGAGGGGCCCTGACAGCGCCCCATTCATCCGGCTGAACGCGCACCCTCGCCGGCTTCCACTGCTCGGGCGAGCCGCTAGGATTGCTCTGCCCCACCGGTCCCGTTCCAAGCCAGCTACCTGCTGGAAACTGCACAATATGCTCACAAGCACCCTGTTCTTCACATGTAGAGGCAAGAAAGAGGCAGAATCGGTCTAATTCGGCCAGTCTGACAGTAAATGTGGTGGAGAGCAAAACAGCCGTTTCAGAGCGATAGGATGCTTTTTTGCACATTTCGACTTAAAAAGGCCCTGTCCTCACTGAATATTGAGCTGCAATGTGTGATTTAGATCAGGTTTTATCATTACAAGCTCGCATGGGATGTGTAATGAGGGAAAAAGCATGATTTTTATCCTCCACGAGAGGGGCCCTGACAGCGCCCCATTCATCCGGCTGAACGCGCACCCTCGCCGGCTTCCACTGCTCGGGCGAGCCGCTAGGATTGCTCTGCCCCACCGGTCCCGTTCCAAGGCAGCTACCTGCTTGAAACTGCACAATATGCTCACAAGCACCCTGTTCTTCACATGTAGAGGCAAGAAAGAGGCAGAATCGGTCTAATTCGGCCAGTCTGACAGTAAATGTGGTGGAGAGCAAAACAGCCGTTTCAGAGCGATAGGATGCTTTTTTGCACATTTCGACTTAAAAAGGCCCTGTCCTCACTGAATATTGAGCTGCAATGTGTGATTTAGATCAGGTTTTATCATTACAAGCTCGCATGGGATGTGTAATGAGGGAAAAAGCATGATTTTTATCCTCCACGAGAGGGGCCCTGACAGCGCCCCATTCATCCGGCTGAACGCGCACCCTCGCCGGCTTCCACTGCTCGGGCGAGCCGCTAGGATTGCTCTGCCCCACCGGTCCCGTTCCAAGGCAGCTACCTGCTTGAAACTGCACAATATGCTCACAAGCACCCTGTTCTTCACATGTAGAGGCAAGAAAGAGGCAGAATCGGTCTAATTCGGCCAGTCTGACAGTAAATGTGGTGGAGAGCAAAACAGCCGTTTCAGAGCGATAGGATGCTGTTTTGCACATTTCGACTTAAAAAGGCCCTGTCCTCACTGAATATTGAGCTGCAATGTGTGATTTGGATGAGGTTTTATCATTACAAGCTCGCATGGGATGTGTAATGAGGGAAAAAGCATGATTTTTATCCTCCACGAGAGGGGCCCTGACAGCGCCCCATTCATCCGGCTGAACGCGCACCGTCGCCGGCTTCCACTGCTCGGGCGAGCCGCTAGGATTGCTCTGCCCCACCGGTCCCGTTCCAAGCCAGCTACCTGCTGGAAACTGCACAATATGCTCACAAGCACCCTGTTCTTCACATGTAGAGGCAAGAAAGAGGCAGAATCGGTCTAATTCGGCCAGTCTGACAGTAAATGTGGTGGAGAGCAAAACAGCCGTTTCAGAGCGATAGGATGCTTTTTTGCACATTTCGACTTAAAAAGGCCCTGTCCTCACTGAATATTGAGCTGCAATGTGTGATTTAGATCAGGTTTTATCATTACAAGCTCGCATGGGATGTGTAATGAGGGAAAAAGCATGATTTTTATCCTCCACGAGAGGGGCCCTGACAGCGCCCCATTCATCCGGCTGAACGCGCACCCTCGCCGGCTTCCACTGCTCGGGCGAGCCGCTAGGATTGCTCTGCCCCACCGGTCCCGTTCCAAGGCAGCTACCTGCTTGAAACTGCACAATATGCTCACAAGCACCCTGTTCTTCACATGTAGAGGCAAGAAAGAGGCAGAATCGGTCTAATTCGGCCAGTCCGACAGTAAATGTGGTGGAGAGCAAAACAGCCGTTTCAGAGCGATAGGATGCTTTTTTGCACATTTCGACTTAAAAAGGCCCTGTCCTCACTGAATATTGAGCTGCAATGTGTGATTTGGATGAGGTTTTATCATTACAAGCTCGCATGGGATGTGTAATGAGGGAAAAAGCATGATTTTTATCCTCCACGAGAGGGGCCCTGACAGCGCCCCATTCATCCGGCTGAACGCGCACCCTCGCCGGCTTCCACTGCTCGGGCGAGCCGCTAGGATTGCTCTGCCCCACCGGTCCCGTTCCAAGCCAGCTACCTGCTGGAAACTGCACAATATGCTCACAAGCACCCTGTTCTTCACATGTAGAGGCAAGAAAGAGGCAGAATCGGTCTAATTCGGCCAGTCTGACAGTAAATGTGGTGGAGAGCAAAACAGCCGTTTCAGAGCGATAGGATGCTTTTTTGCACATTTCGACTTAAAAAGGCCCTGTCCTCACTGAATATTGAGCTGCAATGTGTGATTTGGATGAGGTTTTATCATTACAAGCTCGCATGGGATGTGTAATGAGGGAAAAAGCATGATTTTTATCCTCCACGAGAGGGGCCCTGACAGCGCCCCATTCATCCGGCTGAACGCGCACCCTCGCCGGCTTCCACTGCTCGGGCGAGCCGCTAGGATTGCTCTGCCCCACCGGTCCCGTTCCAAGCCAGCTACCTGCTGGAAACTGCACAATATGCTCACAAGCACCCTGTTCTTCACATGTAGAGGCAAGAAAGAGGCAGAATCGGTCTAATTCGGCCAGTCTGACAGTAAATGTGGTGGAGAGCAAAACAGCCGTTTCAGAGCGATAGGATGCTTTTTTGCACATTTCGACTTAAAAAGGCCCTGTCCTCACTGAATATTGAGCTGCAATGTGTGATTTGGATGAGGTTTTATCATTACAAGCTCGCATGGGATGTGTAATGAGGGAAAAAGCATGATTTTTATCCTCCACGAGAGGGGCCCTGACAGCGCCCCATTCATCCGGCTGAACGCGCACCCTCGCCGGCTTCCACTGCTCGGGCGAGCCGCTAGGATTGCTCTGCCCCACCGGTCCCGTTCCAAGCCAGCTACCTGCTGGAAACTGCACAATATGCTCACAAGCACCCTGTTCTTCACATGTAGAGGCAAGAAAGAGGCAGAATCGGTCTAATTCGGCCAGTCTGACAGTAAATGTGGTGGAGAGCAAAACAGCCGTTTCAGAGCGATAGGATGCTTTTTTGCACATTTCGACTTAAAAAGGCCCTGTCCTCACTGAATATTGAGCTGCAATGTGTGATTTGGATGAGGTTTTATCATTACAAGCTCGCATGGGATGTGTAATGAGGGAAAAAGCATGATTTTTATCCTCCACGAGAGGGGCCCTGACAGCGCCCCATTCATCCGGCTGAACGCGCACCCTCGCCGGCTTCCACTGCTCGGGCGAGCCGCTAGGATTGCTCTGCCCCACCGGTCCCGTTCCAAGCCAGCTACCTGCTTGAAACTGCACAATATGCTCACAAGCACCCTGTTCTTCACATGTAGAGGCAAGAAAGAGGCAGAATCGGTCTAATTCGGCCAGTCCGACAGTAAATGTGGTGGAGAGCAAAACAGCCGTTTCAGAGCGATAGGATGCTGTTTTGCACATTTCGACTTAAAAAGGCCCTGTCCTCACTGAATATTGAGCTGCAATGTGTGATTTGGATGAGGTTTTATCATTACAAGCTCGCATGGGATGTGTAATGAGGGAAAAAGCATGATTTTTATCCTCCACGAGAGGGGCCCTGACAGCGCCCCATTCATCCGGCTGAACGCGCACCCTCGCCGGCTTCCACTGCTCGGGCGAGCCGCTAGGATTGCTCTGCCCCACCGGTCCCGTTCCAAGCCAGCTACCTGCTTGAAACTGCACAATATGCTCACAAGCACCCTGTTCTTCACATGTAGAGGCAAGAAAGAGTCAGAATCGGTCTAATTCGGCCAGTCTGACAGTAAATGTGGTGGAGAGCAAAACAGCCGTTTCAGAGCGATAGGATGCTTTTTTGCACATTTCGACTTAAAAAGGCCCTGTCCTCACTGAATATTGAGCTGCAATGTGTGATTTGGATGAGGTTTTATCATTACAAGCTCGCATGGGATGTGTAATGAGGGAAAAAGCATGATTTTTATCCTCCACGAGAGGGGCCCTGACAGCGCCCCATTCATCCGGCTGAACGCGCACCCTCGCCGGCTTCCACTGCTCGGGCGAGCCGCTAGGATTGCTCTGCCCCACCGGTCCCGTTCCAAGGCAGCTACCTGCTTGAAACTGCACAATATGCTCACAAGCACCCTGTTCTTCACATGTAGAGGCAAGAAAGAGGCAGAATCGGTCTAATTCGGCCAGTCTGACAGTAAATGTGGTGGAGAGCAAAACAGCCGTTTCAGAGTGATAGGATGCTTTTTTGCACATTTCGACTTAAAAAGGCCCTGTCCTCACTGAATATTGAGCTGCAATGTGTGATTTGGATGAGGTTTTATCATTACAAGCTCGCATGGGATGTGTAATGAGGGAAAAAGCATGATTTTTATCCTCCACGAGAGGGGCCCTGACAGCGCCCCATTCATCCGGCTGAACGCGCACCCTCGCCGGCTTCCACTGCTCGGGCGAGCCGCTAGGATTGCTCTGCCCCACCGGTCCCGTTCCAAGGCAGCTACCTGCTGGAAACTGCACAATATGCTCACAAGCACCCTGTTCTTCACATGTAGAGGCAAGAAAGAGGCAGAATCGGTCTAATTCGGCCAGTCTGACAGTAAATGTGGTGGAGAGCAAAACAGCCGTTTCAGAGCGATAGGATGCTTTTTTGCACATTTCGACTTAAAAAGGCCCTGTCCTCACTGAATATTGAGCTGCAATGTGTGATTTGGATGAGGTTTTATCATTACAAGCTCGCATGGGATGTGTAATGAGGGAAAAAGCATGATTTTTATCCTCCACGAGAGGGGCCCTGACAGCGCCCCATTCATCCGGCTGAACGCGCACCCTCGCCGGCTTCCACTGCTCGGGCGAGCCGCTAGGATTGCTCTGCCCCACCGGTCCCGTTCCAAGCCAGCTACCTGCTGGAAACTGCACAATATGCTCACAAGCACCCTGTTCTTCACATGTAGAGGCAAGAAAGAGGCAGAATCGGTCTAATTCGGCCAGTCTGACAGTAAATGTGGTGGAGAGCAAAACAGCCGTTTCAGAGCGATAGGATGCTTTTTTGCACATTTCGACTTAAAAAGGCCCTGTCCTCACTGAATATTGAGCTGCAATGTGTGATTTGGATGAGGTTTTATCATTACAAGCTCGCATGGGATGTGTAATGAGGGAAAAAGCATGATTTTTATCCTCCACGAGAGGGGCCCTGACAGCGCCCCATTCATCCGGCTGAACGCGCACCCTCGCCGGCTTCCACTGCTCGGGCGAGCCGCTAGGATTGCTCTGCCCCACCGGTCCCGTTCCAAGCCAGCTACCTGCTGGAAACTGCACAATATGCTCACAAGCACCCTGTTCTTCACATGTAGAGGCAAGAAAGAGGCAGAATCGGTCTAATTCGGCCAGTCTGACAGTAAATGTGGTGGAGAGCAAAACAGCCGTTTCAGAGCGATAGGATGCTTTTTTGCACATTTCGACTTAAAAAGGCCCTGTCCTCACTGAATATTGAGCTGCAATGTGTGATTTGGATGAGGTTTTATCATTACAAGCTCGCATGGGATGTGTAATGAGGGAAAAAGCATGATTTTTATCCTCCACGAGAGGGGCCCTGACAGCGCCCCATTCATCCGGCTGAACGCGCACCCTCGCCGGCTTCCACTGCTCGGGCGAGCCGCTAGGATTGCTCTGCCCCACCGGTCCCGTTCCAAGCCAGCTACCTGCTGGAAACTGCACAATATGCTCACAAGCACCCTGTTCTTCACATGTAGAGGCAAGAAAGAGGCAGAATCGGTCTAATTCGGCCAGTCTGACAGTAAATGTGGTGGAGAGCAAAACAGCCGTTTCAGAGCGATAGGATGCTTTTTTGCACATTTCGACTTAAAAAGGCCCTGTCCTCACTGAATATTGAGCTGCAATGTGTGATTTGGATGAGGTTTTATCATTACAAGCTCGCATGGGATGTGTAATGAGGGAAAAAGCATGATTTTTATCCTCCACGAGAGGGGCCCTGACAGCGCCCCATTCATCCGGCTGAACGCGCACCCTCGCCGGCTTCCACTGCTCGGGCGAGCCGCTAGGATTGCTCTGCCCCACCGGTCCCGTTCCAAGCCAGCTACCTGCTTGAAACTGCACAATATGCTCACAAGCACCCTGTTCTTCACATGTAGAGGCAAGAAAGAGGCAGAATCGGTCTAATTCGGCCAGTCCGACAGTAAATGTGGTGGAGAGCAAAACAGCCGTTTCAGAGCGATAGGATGCTGTTTTGCACATTTCGACTTAAAAAGGCCCTGTCCTCACTGAATATTGAGCTGCAATGTGTGATTTGGATGAGGTTTTATCATTACAAGCTCGCATGGGATGTGTAATGAGGGAAAAAGCATGATTTTTATCCTCCACGAGAGGGGCCCTGACAGCGCCCCATTCATCCGGCTGAACGCGCACCCTCGCCGGCTTCCACTGCTCGGGCGAGCCGCTAGGATTGCTCTGCCCCACCGGTCCCGTTCCAAGCCAGCTACCTGCTTGAAACTGCACAATATGCTCACAAGCACCCTGTTCTTCACATGTAGAGGCAAGAAAGAGTCAGAATCGGTCTAATTCGGCCAGTCTGACAGTAAATGTGGTGGAGAGCAAAACAGCCGTTTCAGAGCGATAGGATGCTTTTTTGCACATTTCGACTTAAAAAGGCCCTGTCCTCACTGAATATTGAGCTGCAATGTGTGATTTGGATGAGGTTTTATCATTACAAGCTCGCATGGGATGTGTAATGAGGGAAAAAGCATGATTTTTATCCTCCACGAGAGGGGCCCTGACAGCGCCCCATTCATCCGGCTGAACGCGCACCCTCGCCGGCTTCCACTGCTCGGGCGAGCCTCTAGGATTGCTCTGCCCCACCGGTCCCGTTCCAAGGCAGCTACCTGCTTGAAACTGCACAATATGCTCACAAGCACCCTGTTCTTCACATGTAGAGGCAAGAAAGAGGCAGAATCGGTCTAATTCGGCCAGTCTGACAGTAAATGTGGTGGAGAGCAAAACAGCCGTTTCAGAGCGATAGGATGCTTTTTTGCACATTTCGACTTAAAAAGGCCCTGTCCTCACTGAATATTGAGCTGCAATGTGTGATTTGGATGAGGTTTTATCATTACAAGCTCGCATGGGATGTGTAATGAGGGAAAAAGCATGATTTTTATCCTCCACGAGAGGGGCCCTGACAGCGCCCCATTCATCCGGCTGAACGCGCACCCTCGCCGGCTTCCACTGCTCGGGCGAGCCGCTAGGATTGCTCTGCCCCACCGGTCCCGTTCCAAGCCAGCTACCTGCTGGAAACTGCACAATATGCTCACAAGCACCCTGTTCTTCACATGTAGAGGCAAGAAAGAGGCAGAATCGGTCTAATTCGGCCAGTCTGACAGTAAATGTGGTGGAGAGCAAAACAGCCGTTTCAGAGCGATAGGATGCTTTTTTGCACATTTCGACTTAAAAAGGCCCTGTCCTCACTGAATATTGAGCTGCAATGTGTGATTTGGATGAGGTTTTATCATTACAAGCTCGCATGGGATGTGTAATGAGGGAAAAAGCATGATTTTTATCCTCCACGAGAGGGGCCCTGACAGCGCCCCATTCATCCGGCTGAACGCGCACCCTCGCCGGCTTCCACTGCTCGGGCGAGCCGCTAGGATTGCTCTGCCCCACCGGTCCCGTTCCAAGCCAGCTACCTGCTGGAAACTGCACAATATGCTCACAAGCACCCTGTTCTTCACATGTAGAGGCAAGAAAGAGGCAGAATCGGTCTAATTCGGCCAGTCTGACAGTAAATGTGGTGGAGAGCAAAACAGCCGTTTCAGAGCGATAGGATGCTTTTTTGCACATTTCGACTTAAAAAGGCCCTGTCCTCACTGAATATTGAGCTGCAATGTGTGATTTGGATGAGGTTTTATCATTACAAGCTCGCATGGGATGTGTAATGAGGGAAAAAGCATGATTTTTATCCTCCACGAGAGGGGCCCTGACAGCGCCCCATTCATCCGGCTGAACGCGCACCCTCGCCGGCTTCCACTGCTCGGGCGAGCCGCTAGGATTGCTCTGCCCCACCGGTCCCGTTCCAAGCCAGCTACCTGCTGGAAACTGCACAATATGCTCACAAGCACCCTGTTCTTCACATGTAGAGGCAAGAAAGAGGCAGAATCGGTCTAATTCGGCCAGTCTGACAGTAAATGTGGTGGAGAGCAAAACAGCCGTTTCAGAGCGATAGGATGCTTTTTTGCACATTTCGACTTAAAAAGGCCCTGTCCTCACTGAATATTGAGCTGCAATGTGTGATTTGGATGAGGTTTTATCATTATAAGCTCGCATGGGATGTGTAATGAGGGAAAAAGCATGATTTTTATCCTCCACGAGAGGGGCCCTGACAGCGCCCCATTCATCCGGCTGAACGCGCACCCTCGCCGGCTTCCACTGCTCGGGCGAGCCGCTAGGATTGCTCTGCCCCACCGGTCCCGTTCCAAGCCAGCTACCTGCTTGAAACTGCACAATATGCTCACAAGCACCCTGTTCTTCACATGTAGAGGCAAGAAAGAGGCAGAATCGGTCTAATTCGGCCAGTCCGACAGTAAATGTGGTGGAGAGCAAAACAGCCGTTTCAGAGCGATAGGATGCTGTTTTGCACATTTCGACTTAAAAAGGCCCTGTCCTCACTGAATATTGAGCTGCAATGTGTGATTTGGATGAGGTTTTATCATTACAAGCTCGCATGGGATGTGTAATGAGGGAAAAAGCATGATTTTTATCCTCCACGAGAGGGGCCCTGACAGCGCCCCATTCATCCGGCTGAACGCGCACCCTCGCCGGCTTCCACTGCTCGGGCGAGCCGCTAGGATTGCTCTGCCCCACCGGTCCCGTTCCAAGCCAGCTACCTGCTTGAAACTGCACAATATGCTCACAAGCACCCTGTTCTTCACATGTAGAGGCAAGAAAGAGTCAGAATCGGTCTAATTCGGCCAGTCTGACAGTAAATGTGGTGGAGAGCAAAACAGCCGTTTCAGAGCGATAGGATGCTTTTTTGCACATTTCGACTTAAAAAGGCCCTGTCCTCACTGAATATTGAGCTGCAATGTGTGATTTGGATGAGGTTTTATCATTACAAGCTCGCATGGGATGTGTAATGAGGGAAAAAGCATGATTTTTATCCTCCACGAGAGGGGCCCTGACAGCGCCCCATTCATCCGGCTGAACGCGCACCCTCGCCGGCTTCCACTGCTCGGGCGAGCCTCTAGGATTGCTCTGCCCCACCGGTCCCGTTCCAAGGCAGCTACCTGCTTGAAACTGCACAATATGCTCACAAGCACCCTGTTCTTCACATGTAGAGGCAAGAAAGAGGCAGAATCGGTCTAATTCGGCCAGTCTCACAGTAAATGTGGTGGAGAGCAAAACAGCCGTTTCAGAGCGATAGGATGCTTTTTTGCACATTTCGACTTAAAAAGGCCCTGTCCTCACTGAATATTGAGCTGCAATGTGTGATTTGGATGAGGTTTTATCATTACAAGCTCGCATGGGATGTGTAATGAGGGAAAAAGCATGATTTTTATCCTCCACGAGAGGGGCCCTGACAGCGCCCCATTCATCCGGCTGAACGCGCACCCTCGCCGGCTTCCACTGCTCGGGCGAGCCGCTAGGATTGCTCTGCCCCACCGGTCCCGTTCCAAGCCAGCTACCTGCTGGAAACTGCACAATATGCTCACAAGCACCCTGTTCTTCACATGTAGAGGCAAGAAAGAGTCAGAATCGGTCTAATTCGGCCAGTCTCACAGTAAATGTGGTGGAGAGCAAAACAGCCGTTTCAGAGCGATAGGATGCTGTTTTGCACATTTCGACTTAAAAAGGCACTGTCCTCACTGAATATTGAGCTGCAATGTGTGATTTGGATGAGGTTTTATCATTACAAGCTCGCATGGGATGTGTAATGAGGGAAAAAGCATGATTTTTATCCTCCACGAGAGGGGCCCTGACAGCGCCCCATTCATCCGGCTGAACGCGCACCCTCGCCGGCTTCCACTGCTCGGGCGAGCCGCTAGGATTGCTCTGCCCCACCGGTCCCGTTCCAAGCCAGCTACCTGCTGGAAACTGCACAATATGCTCACAAGCACCCTGTTCTTCACATGTAGAGGCAAGAAAGAGGCAGAATCGGTCTAATTCGGCCAGTCTGACAGTAAATGTGGTGGAGAGCAAAACAGCCGTTTCAGAGCGATAGGATGCTTTTTTGCACATTTCGACTTAAAAAGGCCCTGTCCTCACTGAATATTGAGCTGCAATGTGTGATTTGGATGAGGTTTTATCATTACAAGCTCGCATGGGATGTGTAATGAGGGAAAAAGCATGATTTTTATCCTCCACGAGAGGGGTCCTGACAGCGCCCCATTCATCCGACTGAACGCGCACCCTCGCCGGCTTCCACTGCTCGGGCGAGCCGCTAGGATTGCTCTGCCCCACCGGTCCCGTTCCAAGCCAGCTACCTGCTTGAAACTGCACAATATGCTCACAAGCACCCTGTTCTTCACATGTAGAGGCAAGAAAGAGGCAGAATCGGTCTAATTCGGCCAGTCTGACAGTAAATGTGGTGGAGAGCAAAACAGCCGTTTCAGAGCGATAGGATGCTTTTTTGCACATTTCGACTTAAAAAGGCCCTGTCCTCACTGAATATTGAGCTGCAATGTGTGATTTGGATGAGGTTTTATCATTACAAGCTCGCATGGGATGTGTAATGAGGGAAAAAGCATGATTTTTATCCTCCACGAGAGGGGCCCTGACAGCGCCCCATTCATCCGGCTGAACGCGCACCGTCGCCGGCTTCCACTGCTCGGGCGAGCCGCTAGGATTGCTCTGCCCCACCGGTCCCGTTCCAAGCCAGCTACCTGCTTGAAACTGCACAATATGCTCACAAGCACCCTGTTCTTCACATTTAGAGGCAAGAAAGAGGCAGAATCGGTCTAATTCGGCCAGTCTGACAGTAAATGTGGTGGAGAGCAAAACAGCCGTTTCAGAGCGATAGGATGCTGTTTTGCACATTTCGACTTAAAAAGGCCCTGTCCTCACTGAATATTGAGCTGCAATGTGTGATTTGGATGAGGTTTTATCATTACAAGCTCGCATGGGATGTGTAATGAGGGAAAAAGCATGATTTTTATCCTCCACGAGAGGGGCCCTGACAGCGCCCCATTCATCCGGCTGAACGCGCACCCTCGCCGGCTTCCACTGCTCGGGCGAGCCGCTAGGATTGCTCTGCCCCACCGGTCCCGTTCCAAGCCAGCTACCTGCTGGAAACTGCACAATATGCTCACAAGCACCCTGTTCTTCACATGTAGAGGCAAGAAAGAGGCAGAATCGGTCTAATTCGGCCAGTCTGACAGTAAATGTGGTGGAGAGCAAAACAGCCGTTTCAGAGCGATAGGATGCTTTTTTGCACATTTCGACTTAAAAAGGCCCTGTCCTCAATGAATATTGAGCTGCAATGTGTGATTTGGATGAGGTTTTATCATTACAAGCTCGCATGGGATGTGTAATGAGGGAAAAAGCATGATTTTTATCCTCCACGAGAGGGGCCCTGACAGCGCCCCATTCATCCGGCTGAACGCGCACCCTCGCCGGCTTCCACTGCTCGGGCGAGCCGCTAGGATTGCTCTGCCCCACCGGTCCCGTTCCAAGCCAGCTACCTGCTGGAAACTGCACAATATGCTCACAAGCACCCTGTTCTTCACATGTAGAGGCAAGAAAGAGGCAGAATCGGTCTAATTCGGCCAGTCTGACAGTAAATGTGGTGGAGAGCAAAACAGCCGTTTCAGAGCGATAGGATGCTTTTTTGCACATTTCGACTTAAAAAGGCCCTGTCCTCACTGAATATTGAGCTGCAATGTGTGATTTAGATCAGGTTTTATCATTACAAGCTCGCATGGGATGTGTAATGAGGGAAAAAGCATGATTTTTATCCTCCACGAGAGGGGCCCTGACAGCGCCCCATTCATCCGGCTGAACGCGCACCCTCGCCGGCTTCCACTGCTCGGGCGAGCCGCTAGGATTGCTCTGCCCCACCGGTCCCGTTCCAAGGCAGCTACCTGCTTGAAACTGCACAATATGCTCACAAGCACCCTGTTCTTCACATGTAGAGGCAAGAAAGAGGCAGAATCGGTCTAATTCGGCCAGTCTGACAGTAAATGTGGTGGAGAGCAAAACAGCCGTTTCAGAGCGATAGGATGCTTTTTTGCACATTTCGACTTAAAAAGGCCCTGTCCTCACTGAATATTGAGCTGCAATGTGTGATTTAGATCAGGTTTTATCATTACAAGCTCGCATGGGATGTGTAATGAGGGAAAAAGCATGATTTTTATCCTCCACGAGAGGGGCCCTGACAGCGCCCCATTCATCCGGCTGAACGCGCACCCTCGCCGGCTTCCACTGCTCGGGCGAGCCGCTAGGATTGCTCTGCCCCACCGGTCCCGTTCCAAGGCAGCTACCTGCTTGAAACTGCACAATATGCTCACAAGCACCCTGTTCTTCACATGTAGAGGCAAGAAAGAGGCAGAATCGGTCTAATTCGGCCAGTCTGACAGTAAATGTGGTGGAGAGCAAAACAGCCGTTTCAGAGCGATAGGATGCTGTTTTGCACATTTCGACTTAAAAAGGCCCTGTCCTCACTGAATATTGAGCTGCAATGTGTGATTTGGATGAGGTTTTATCATTACAAGCTCGCATGGGATGTGTAATGAGGGAAAAAGCATGATTTTTATCCTCCACGAGAGGGGCCCTGACAGCGCCCCATTCATCCGGCTGAACGCGCACCCTCGCCGGCTTCCACTGCTCGGGCGAGCCGCTAGGATTGCTCTGCCCCACCGGTCCCGTTCCAAGCCAGCTACCTGCTGGAAACTGCACAATATGCTCACAAGCACCCTGTTCTTCACATGTAGAGGCAAGAAAGAGGCAGAATCGGTCTAATTCGGCCAGTCTGACAGTAAATGTGGTGGAGAGCAAAACAGCCGTTTCAGAGCGATAGGATGCTTTTTTGCACATTTCGACTTAAAAAGGCCCTGTCCTCACTGAATATTGAGCTGCAATGTGTGATTTAGATCAGGTTTTATCATTACAAGCTCGCATGGGATGTGTAATGAGGGAAAAAGCATGATTTTTATCCTCCACGAGAGGGGCCCTGACAGCGCCCCATTCATCCGGCTGAACGCGCACCCTCGCCGGCTTCCACTGCTCGGGCGAGCCGCTAGGATTGCTCTGCCCCACCGGTCCCGTTCCAAGGCAGCTACCTGCTTGAAACTGCACAATATGCTCACAAGCACCCTGTTCTTCACATGTAGAGGCAAGAAAGAGGCAGAATCGGTCTAATTCGGCCAGTCCGACAGTAAATGTGGTGGAGAGCAAAACAGCCGTTTCAGAGCGATAGGATGCTTTTTTGCACATTTCGACTTAAAAAGGCCCTGTCCTCACTGAATATTGAGCTGCAATGTGTGATTTGGATGAGGTTTTATCATTACAAGCTCGCATGGGATGTGTAATGAGGGAAAAAGCATGATTTTTATCCTCCACGAGAGGGGCCCTGACAGCGCCCCATTCATCCGGCTGAACGCGCACCCTCGCCGGCTTCCACTGCTCGGGCGAGCCGCTAGGATTGCTCTGCCCCACCGGTCCCGTTCCAAGCCAGCTACCTGCTGGAAACTGCACAATATGCTCACAAGCACCCTGTTCTTCACATGTAGAGGCAAGAAAGAGGCAGAATCGGTCTAATTCGGCCAGTCTGACAGTAAATGTGGTGGAGAGCAAAACAGCCGTTTCAGAGCGATAGGATGCTTTTTTGCACATTTCGACTTAAAAAGGCCCTGTCCTCACTGAATATTGAGCTGCAATGTGTGATTTGGATGAGGTTTTATCATTACAAGCTCGCATGGGATGTGTAATGAGGGAAAAAGCATGATTTTTATCCTCCACGAGAGGGGCCCTGACAGCGCCCCATTCATCCGGCTGAACGCGCACCCTCGCCGGCTTCCACTGCTCGGGCGAGCCGCTAGGATTGCTCTGCCCCACCGGTCCCGTTCCAAGCCAGCTACCTGCTGGAAACTGCACAATATGCTCACAAGCACCCTGTTCTTCACATGTAGAGGCAAGAAAGAGGCAGAATCGGTCTAATTCGGCCAGTCTGACAGTAAATGTGGTGGAGAGCAAAACAGCCGTTTCAGAGCGATAGGATGCTTTTTTGCACATTTCGACTTAAAAAGGCCCTGTCCTCACTGAATATTGAGCTGCAATGTGTGATTTGGATGAGGTTTTATCATTACAAGCTCGCATGGGATGTGTAATGAGGGAAAAAGCATGATTTTTATCCTCCACGAGAGGGGCCCTGACAGCGCCCCATTCATCCGGCTGAACGCGCACCCTCGCCGGCTTCCACTGCTCGGGCGAGCCGCTAGGATTGCTCTGCCCCACCGGTCCCGTTCCAAGCCAGCTACCTGCTGGAAACTGCACAATATGCTCACAAGCACCCTGTTCTTCACATGTAGAGGCAAGAAAGAGGCAGAATCGGTCTAATTCGGCCAGTCTGACAGTAAATGTGGTGGAGAGCAAAACAGCCGTTTCAGAGCGATAGGATGCTTTTTTGCACATTTCGACTTAAAAAGGCCCTGTCCTCACTGAATATTGAGCTGCAATGTGTGATTTGGATGAGGTTTTATCATTACAAGCTCGCATGGGATGTGTAATGAGGGAAAAAGCATGATTTTTATCCTCCACGAGAGGGGCCCTGACAGCGCCCCATTCATCCGGCTGAACGCGCACCCTCGCCGGCTTCCACTGCTCGGGCGAGCCGCTAGGATTGCTCTGCCCCACCGGTCCCGTTCCAAGCCAGCTACCTGCTTGAAACTGCACAATATGCTCACAAGCACCCTGTTCTTCACATGTAGAGGCAAGAAAGAGGCAGAATCGGTCTAATTCGGCCAGTCCGACAGTAAATGTGGTGGAGAGCAAAACAGCCGTTTCAGAGCGATAGGATGCTGTTTTGCACATTTCGACTTAAAAAGGCCCTGTCCTCACTGAATATTGAGCTGCAATGTGTGATTTGGATGAGGTTTTATCATTACAAGCTCGCATGGGATGTGTAATGAGGGAAAAAGCATGATTTTTATCCTCCACGAGAGGGGCCCTGACAGCGCCCCATTCATCCGGCTGAACGCGCACCCTCGCCGGCTTCCACTGCTCGGGCGAGCCGCTAGGATTGCTCTGCCCCACCGGTCCCGTTCCAAGCCAGCTACCTGCTTGAAACTGCACAATATGCTCACAAGCACCCTGTTCTTCACATGTAGAGGCAAGAAAGAGGCAGAATCGGTCTAATTCGGCCAGTCTGACAGTAAATGTGGTGGAGAGCAAAACAGCCGTTTCAGAGCGATAGGATGCTTTTTTGCACATTTCGACTTAAAAAGGCCCTGTCCTCACTGAATATTGAGCTGCAATGTGTGATTTGGATGAGGTTTTATCATTACAAGCTCGCATGGGATGTGTAATGAGGGAAAAAGCATGATTTTTATCCTCCACGAGAGGGGCCCTGACAGCGCCCCATTCATCCGGCTGAACGCGCACCCTCGCCGGCTTCCACTGCTCGGGCGAGCCGCTAGGATTGCTCTGCCCCACCGGTCCCGTTCCAAGCAGCTACCTGCTTGGAAACTGCACAATATGCTCACAAGCACCCTGTTCTTCACATGTAGAGGCAAGAAAGAGGCAGAATCGGTCTAATTCGGCCAGTCTGACAGTAAATGTGGTGGAGAGCAAAACAGCCGTTCAGAGCGATAGGATGCTTTTTTGCACATTTCGACTTAAAAAGGCCCTGTCCTCACTGAATATTGAGCTGCAATGTGTGATTTGGATGAGGTTTTATCATTACAAGCTCGCATGGGATGTGTAATGAGGGAAAAAGCATGATTTTTATCCTCCACGAGAGGGGCCCTGACAGCGCCCCATTCATCCGGCTGAACGCGCACCCTCGCCGGCTTCCACTGCTCGGGCGAGCCGCTAGGATTGCTCTGCCCCACCGGTCCCGTTCCAAGCCAGCTACCTGCTGGAAACTGCACAATATGCTCACAAGCACCCTGTTCTTCACATGTAGAGGCAAGAAAGAGGCAGAATCGGTCTAATTCGGCCAGTCTGACAGTAAATGTGGTGGAGAGCAAAACAGCCGTTTCAGAGCGATAGGATGCTTTTTTGCACATTTCGACTTAAAAAGGCCCTGTCCTCACTGAATATTGAGCTGCAATGTGTGATTTGGATGAGGTTTTATCATTACAAGCTCGCATGGGATGTGTAATGAGGGAAAAAGCATGATTTTTATCCTCCACGAGAGGGGCCCTGACAGCGCCCCATTCATCCGGCTGAACGCGCACCCTCGCCGGCTTCCACTGCTCGGGCGAGCCGCTAGGATTGCTCTGCCCCACCGGTCCCGTTCCAAGCCAGCTACCTGCTTGAAACTGCACAATATGCTCACAAGCACCCTGTTCTTCACATGTAGAGGCAAGAAAGAGGCAGAATCGGTCTAATTCGGCCAGTCTGACAGTAAATGTGGTGGAGAGCAAAACAGCCGTTTCAGAGCGATAGGATGCTTTTTTGCACATTTCGACTTAAAAAGGCCCTGTCCTCACTGAATATTGAGCTGCAATGTGTGATTTGGATGAGGTTTTATCATTACAAGCTCGCATGGGATGTGTAATGAGGGAAAAAGCATGATTTTTATCCTCCACGAGAGGGGCCCTGACAGCGCCCCATTCATCCGGCTGAACGCGCACCCTCGCCGGCTTCCACTGCTCGGGCGAGCCGCTAGGATTGCTCTGCCCCACCGGTCCCGTTCCAAGCCAGCTACCTGCTTGAAACTGCACAATATGCTCACAAGCACCCTGTTCTTCACATGTAGAGGCAAGAAAGAGGCAGAATCGGTCTAATTCGGCCAGTCTGACAGTAAATGTGGTGGAGAGCAAAACAGCCGTTTCAGAGCGATAGGATGCTTTTTTGCACATTTCGACTTAAAAAGGCCCTGTCCTCACTGAATATTGAGCTGCAATGTGTGATTTGGATGAGGTTTTATCATTACAAGCTCGCATGGGATGTGTAATGAGGGAAAAAGCATGATTTTTATCCTCCACGAGAGGGGCCCTGACAGCGCCCCATTCATCCGGCTGAACGCGCACCCTCGCCGGCTTCCACTGCTCGGGCGAGCCGCTAGGATTGCTCTGCCCCACCGGTCCCGTTCCAAGCCAGCTACCTGCTTGAAACTGCACAATATGCTCACAAGCACCCTGTTCTTCACATGTAGAGGCAAGAAAGAGGCAGAATCGGTCTAATTCGGCCAGTCCTGACAGTAAATGTGGTGGAGAGCAAAACAGCCGTTTCAGAGCGATAGGATGCTTTTTTGCACATTTCGACTTAAAAAGGCCCTGTCCTCACTGAATATTGAGCTGCAATGTGTGATTTGGATGAGGTTTTATCATTACAAGCTCGCATGGGATGTGTAATGAGGGAAAAAGCATGATTTTTATCCTCCACGAGAGGGGCCCTGACAGCGCCCCATTCATCCGGCTGAACGCGCACCCTCGCCGGCTTCCACTGCTCGGGCGAGCCGCTAGGATTGCTCTGCCCCACCGGTCCCGTTCCAAGCCAGCTACCTGCTTGAAACTGCACAATATGCTCACAAGCACCCTGTTCTTCACATGTAGAGGCAAGAAAGAGGCAGAATCGGTCTAATTCGGCCAGTCTGACAGTAAATGTGGTGGAGAGCAAAACAGCCGTTTCAGAGCGATAGGATGCTTTTTTGCACATTTCGACTTAAAAAGGCCCTGTCCTCACTGAATATTGAGCTGCAATGTGTGATTTGGATGAGGTTTTATCATTACAAGCTCGCATGGGATGTGTAATGAGGGAAAAAGCATGATTTTTATCCTCCACGAGAGGGGCCCTGACAGCGCCCCATTCATCCGGCTGAACGCGCACCCTCGCCGGCTTCCACTGCTCGGGCGAGCCGCTAGGATTGCTCTGCCCCACCGGTCCCGTTCCAAGCCAGCTACCTGCTTGAAACTGCACAATATGCTCACAAGCACCCTGTTCTTCACATGTAGAGGCAAGAAAGAGGCAGAATCGGTCTAATTCGGCCAGTCTCGACAGTAAATGTGGTGGAGAGCAAAACAGCCGTTTCAGAGCGATAGGATGCTTTTTTGCACATTTCGACTTAAAAAGGCCCTGTCCTCACTGAATATTGAGCTGCAATGTGTGATTTGGATGAGGTTTTATCATTACAAGCTCGCATGGGATGTGTAATGAGGGAAAAAGCATGATTTTTATCCTCCACGAGAGGGGCCCTGACAGCGCCCCATTCATCCGGCTGAACGCGCACCCTCGCCGGCTTCCACTGCTCGGGCGAGCCGCTAGGATTGCTCTGCCCCACCGGTCCCGTTCCAAGCCAGCTACCTGCTGAAACTGCACAATATGCTCACAAGCACCCTGTTCTTCACATGTAGAGGCAAGAAAGAGTCAGAATCGGTCTAATTCGGCCAGTCTGCACAGTAAATGTGGTGGAGAGCAAAACAGCCGTTTCAGAGCGATAGGATGCTGTTTTGCACATTTCGACTTAAAAAGGCACTGTCCTCACTGAATATTGAGCTGCAATGTGTGATTTGGATGAGGTTTTATCATTACAAGCTCGCATGGGATGTGTAATGAGGGAAAAAGCATGATTTTTATCCTCCACGAGAGGGGCCCTGACAGCGCCCCATTCATCCGGCTGAACGCGCACCCTCGCCGGCTTCCACTGCTCGGGCGAGCCGCTAGGATTGCTCTGCCCCACCGGTCCGTTCCAAGCCAGCTACCTGCTGGAAACTGCACAATATGCTCACAAGCACCCTGTTCTTCACATGTAGAGGCAAGAAAGAGGCAGAATCGGTCTAATTCGGCCAGTCTGACAGTAAATGTGGTGGAGAGCAAAACAGCCGTTTCAGAGCGATAGGATGCTTTTTTGCACATTTCGACTTAAAAAGGCCCTGTCCTCACTGAATATTGAGCTGCAATGTGTGATTTGGATGAGGTTTTATCATTACAAGCTCGCATGGGATGTGTAATGAGGGAAAAAGCATGATTTTTATCCTCCACGAGAGGGGCCCTGACAGCGCCCCATTCATCCGGACTGAACGCGCACCCTCGCCGGCTTCCACTGCTCGGGCGAGCCGCTAGGATTGCTCTGCCCCACCGGTCCCGTTCCAAGCCAGCTACCTGCTTGAAACTGCACAATATGCTCACAAGCACCCTGTTCTTCACATGTAGAGGCAAGAAAGAGGCAGAATCGGTCTAATTCGGCCAGTCTGACAGTAAATGTGGTGGAGAGCAAAACAGCCGTTTCAGAGCGATAGGATGCTTTTTTGCACATTTCGACTTAAAAAGGCCCTGTCCTCACTGAATATTGAGCTGCAATGTGTGATTTGGATGAGGTTTTATCATTACAAGCTCGCATGGGATGTGTAATGAGGGAAAAAGCATGATTTTTATCCTCCACGAGAGGGGCCCTGACAGCGCCCCATTCATCCGGCTGAACGCGCACCCTCGCCGGCTTCCACTGCTCGGGCGAGCCGCTAGGATTGCTCTGCCCCACCGGTCCCGTTCCAAGCCAGCTACCTGCTTGAAACTGCACAATATGCTCACAAGCACCCTGTTCTTCACATGTAGAGGCAAGAAAGAGGCAGAATCGGTCTAATTCGGCCAGTCTGACAGTAAATGTGGTGGAGAGCAAAACAGCCGTTTCAGAGCGATAGGATGCTGTTTTGCACATTTCGACTTAAAAAGGCCCTGTCCTCACTGAATATTGAGCTGCAATGTGTGATTTGGATGAGGTTTTATCATTACAAGCTCGCATGGGATGTGTAATGAGGGAAAAAGCATGATTTTTATCCTCCACGAGAGGGGCCCTGACAGCGCCCCATTCATCCGGCTGAACGCGCACCCTCGCCGGCTTCCACTGCTCGGGCGAGCCGCTAGGATTGCTCTGCCCACCGGTCCCGTTCCAAGCCAGCTACCTGCTGGAAACTGCACAATATGCTCACAAGCACCCTGTTCTTCACATGTAGAGGCAAGAAAGAGGCAGAATCGGTCTAATTC